>NW_023996433.1:0-41164 GCF_015586225.1 Lucilia sericata | reverse complement strand
TTGTTATCAAAGTACAGGTCGCAATTTTCAAGATAATTCGATGAAATTTGGAATACGTGTTTGACCCAAGGACTAAGCCTATTGAAAATGGTTAAAATCGGTCTATTATTTCACCTAGCCCCCATACAACTGAACCCCCCGAAAAGGGCTTTTGAGCTCATAATTATGTATGTTTTATACAAGCCTTGATGACCTTGCCGAATTTCGAAATGATCGGACTTCATTTGACCCACACAAAGCCCCCCTCAGAAAGTGACTTGAATATCCGCAATTCATTTATTAGCACTGTTATTGTAATGAAGTTTAGCACAGACAAATATTAAATATATTATATAAATACAAATCTATCCAGCCCTTTTTATCGGGGTCGGTCCACATTTGCTCCTATCCCCACATAAAGCCTCTTTTAGAAAATAAGTTTTTCGTCAATAAATTGCTTTTTTTGGTCAATTATGGACCGATCCTCGTCAAATATTCTAGAACGATTTTAGTTTAGGCAGTATTGAGCGTCAAAGCCATTTTCTAAAGGGGGCTTTATATGGGGGTAGGATCAATTATGAACCGATCCTTATAAAATTTTACAAATCGATTTAGGTTCCTGTAAAATATCTTCATGTAGAATTACATCGCTATAGATGCTTCTTTTAGACAGTTATGAGCGTTAAAGTCATTTTCTTAAGGGGACCTTATATGGGGGATAGGGTCAACTATGAACCGATCCTTATAAAAATTTTACAATGATATTAAGGTTCCTATAAAATATGTTCATGTCGAATTTAGTCGCTTTAGATGCTTCTTTTAGACAGTTTCGAGCGTTAAAGTCATTTTCTGAAGGGCACCTTATATGGGGGGTAGGGTCAATTATGGACCGATCCTTATAAAATTTTACGAAGGTGTTAAGGTTGCTATCAAATATGTTAATGTCGAATTTCATCGCTATAGCTGCTTCTTTTAGTCAGTTATGAGCGTTAAGTTCATTCTCTGAAAGGGACCTCAATGGGGGATAGTTTTCCCAAAAACTACCAAAGAGATTTCAGTGAATTTTGTCACACATGATTTTTTCAGGGATAAAGTATGTTTAAAATCATAACAATTGATCCAATGTTTCCCATAACCCCCATACAAAGGTATATATTCCCGGAAATGAGTTTATAGTCAATAACTCTTTGAAATATAGCGGTATCAATACAAAATTTTGTACATGCAAATATAAAATAAACAGAAATCATACTGCTAACGCAGATCTCAATCGGTTGACAATTGGTCATAGCTCCTATATAGTATGTATTTCATTGAATTCTAAAGCTATAGGAATAAAATTCGACTTGAATATGGTTTGTGTACATCTTTCTAACAATTTTTTCCCGGATCGGTCCATTATTGGTCATAGCTCCCATATAAGGCCCAATCACCGAAATCACTTAAAACTCACAGATTTCATTGTCAGATAAAGCTATCTTAAACCGACACAAATCTGTCTTGTCTACATATAAATCACTCTACGAAATTTAAGATTCGAATATAGCAAATTTTTTTCCCACCATCAAAAATGATGGGGTGTATATTGATTTTGTCACTCCGTTTTTAACACATCAAAATATTTATCAAAGACCCACAAACATGTATTGTATATTCTGGGTCCTTATTAAGACGATCTAGCCATCTCCGTCCGTCTGTTGAAAGCACGATAGCGTTCGTACGAATAGAGGTAGAGAGAGAGAGAGAGAGAAAAGTGTCCGTGGACATTGCGACACTTTTAAAACAGAAATGTATTGAAAAATTGATTTAGAATTTAGGAAATGGTCACTTTTATCCCGAAAAGAATTGCTCATAAGTTTGCTGTATGTTGCGTTTTGGAGTTTAAACTCTGGGGTATTTCAAATACCGTCTTCGCTTTAATAAGCCTTTATTAGATAAATGGGCTCTTTGAAATCTATGGGCTTTATGATATTTTGCTCTCAGACATTGTGACACTTTTGAAATTGTCATAACGACACTGGACATTATGACACGCAACCCTATAACATATCGAAAGTACATACATATATATATTCTGGGACCTTATTAATTCAAATATGACCCAGCCATGTCCGCCAGTCTCTCTATCTGTTGTAAGCACGATGTACGAGGGTTCGAACGGAAGGAAATAAATGGTTTTCCACAATTATTTGGTATTGAAAATGGGCAATATCGTTCCACGTTTTCGTTTTGAAAGGTCTCCATCAGAAAATGAGTTTAAAGCTCATTACTGGTTTTAAAATACGAGTACAGCGATGAAATTCGACACAAACACGATTTATATAGATCAAAATCGTTCAATAAAATTGAACCACTCGGATTTTGCAGAGTTCGGTTCATCATTTACCCGGTACTCATGTAAAAGTTTCTCTTTTGAAATTAACATTAATGCTCAAATTTAATCGATATATAACAACCTTGTATGGGGTATTTACAATTGGTGGTTCACACTATTAAACCATATTTTCCCATTACACATAGTAGTAAAATTTGATTTTCACACCCTTGCCAAAATCATTTAACAATAAAATTCCTTGCTTAACTTCCATTATCGTAACTTTTAATTTAAATTTTAACTTTTAACTGCAAAAATATCGAATAGCAATTAAAAGAAATTCCACTTTAGAAATTAGAATGAAATGTTTTTATGCTGTTGTTTTTTCTTTTCATTCTTTTTCCGTTTTCCGTTTTCCGTTTTTTTTTTTTTTTTTGTTCTTTTACCTTTATCTAGAGAAATTAACTTATAATGCTTTTAAGAGTGTGTACTGAATTTAAATTGGCTTATTAGTAACTAGGAAATACGAAAATACAGAAAATGGACTGAAATAATAAGAAAAATTATACGATAATTTTATATCGTACGTATAAAGTTTATAACGTTTGTATATATAAAAGTAAGTATACAAGTAAAATAATTAATTGATTTGTGTATATGTGCTGTATCGATGAGTTTGTAAGCTTTAGGCTGTCCCTTAAGGAAAAACAAGTTGGTGGCTAAAACTTAGTAAGTTTCTTAAATTAATAAGAGTAAGTAAGTATTAACAGAAATAGGTATTGTTATTATTGATTATTGTCTTCTGGCAAGTAGTTTTATAACTTTAAGGAACACCCTTAATTAAGGACAATAATTTGTACTTTAAGCATGTGTTTATACTTCAATTATTATCATCAGTTTGTAAAGTAGGGTGAGTGAAAACATCGTCATCATCATCATCATAGAAAGTACAGAACAAAAACTACTACTTCTATTAAGTGTAATGGTTTTATAAGTATGCACAAGTTAATTACAATTTATAGCGATGATAATTATTGTTGTTAAACATGCATTTTATTACAAAAACATAAAATTAATTGATGAAAATTCTGTTCATGATTTTATTATGCTATTTTGAAATTCGATTTCACGATTAAATGGTGATAGTTTGTTAATATTTCAGGAATTTTTTTGGCTCAAATAGATTACATTATTTAGACGTAGTTGGAATTTAATTAAAATCTTGAAAGGGATAATGGATAGTGTGGTTAAAGGACAGTATACTTATGTAAAGGTATGCTCGGTGGAAAACGCGTTAAATAAAGTTGTATAAAATATAGGTGAATCCTTCGATACCAAACTGTATATACTGGTATTATGCATTGATATCGAAGGCACCTTCAATAACGTGCACACTGATACTCTTATCCAATTCTTAGACCAGTTTTATGTTGACCGGGTGCTTTGTAACTGAATCAACTACACGGTAAATAACATATGGGTAAGCTGCGAGATGTACAAATTAATGCCGAAGTGCTTTACGTGAGTACCTGCCGTGTTGGCCTATCTCACGGTGGTCGTTTTCATCCACGGTCTACCATCGCCCCTTCAATCTTCAATGAAGAAATCAGGTGGCTAAGCCGGTCCATGTACAAGCACTTTGCTGAAGTACTTGAGCTCTCTAATCTCTGACCATTGCTGCCCTGTTGCTTAACTTCCGAGATGTAAAACATCACTTCCGTTTACATCCACGCAGATGGGATGGCCTTTGTTGAGTCGGCAACAGCACCTAGAGACGTAACCGTTAGACCGAAGTACGAATCCATCAAACAAGCCGAGAATTTGTTCTTACTCACAATGACACACTGTGGTAATTCTGATATGAACAGAGTTTACTCTGAATATATCTGCACAAGGAAGGAAAATTCAATGGTATCATTTGTATATGATAACTTTCATCCATCATCGATCAACCCAGCACACTTCTCATTCATTCGATACATTCATAAGAGAAAAACATACGACACACTTATTCTAAGTAAACGGGTGGGTTACCCGTTACAATTAACACCAACTCATTTCGAACGCTTAGTCCCACAGTCACTCCTCTGTGGGGTATCTGTTGTCATTCGGCAACAGCACCGAACTTTTCCCGAAATATTGACTTTACCTTACAGCAGTTCTTTAACCGCCACTTGCTCTCCCCGCGAATTTGGGTTTAATCCACAGCCACTACGTGGATCACGAAGGAACCTCAACCATCTGACCAGCCTGGACATAGCCGGGTTTATAGTCCCGGCATACTAGAGGTACTGGTAGCACCTATTTACCCCGGGATTGCAGGATGTACAATATAACTATCAGGAAAAGGATATTTCGCGGAGCACCACAGGGCACCCCTTTACTCTGAGTAGCAAACGATGTCGTAATTTTTCTAGGGGGAAAGGCTCAAAATTACTTGTGTTGAAGAGCTGAAGAGGCTCTGAATACGACCTTGAGCTGGGCTCAACCGAGAGCCCGAAATGTTAATCCCATGAGAACGGAAATCTGTCATTTCACAAGAAAGACAAAATGTCTAAATCAGTTCTTAGTCCTACTATGACACATTGACTACATAAAAGTGGTGGACTTCTTTGCAAAAAAGTGTAATATCAAACTATTACAGGGAGTTCTGCGTACATGTTACTTAGATATAAGTGGTGCCGTGAGTACTACGTCAAACAAGGCTCTGGAAACGTTGCTAGATATTCTACCCACTGAAACACATTTAAGATATAAAGCGGCACTAACAGCCGAACGACTCATAACTTTAGGTGAACTGGCCATAGGACACGTCATCAATGTATACTGGACACATTGGAAGGCTATATACAATCGTCGAACGTACCCGTTCGAATACCAGACACAGAATATGTCGAAAACTTTGAAACATTGATCCCAGATAGAATATCTTGGTCAAACGGGGACCTGAGGTTCCCAGAAGACCCAGAAACGGTGTTACCGTTTACCGAATCACAACACTAGCTTCCAGGCAGTAGTCCGAGCAGTAACGGAATGCGTAAATTGGATTAGAATAAATATGGCGACAACATATACATATATTTAACGACAGGCAGAAGACAATTCTGGCGATATCAGGAGATAAAGCTTTAACGTTCTGAATGTAAGAAATCTTCTCGTGTTGTTGAAGGCAACCTCTTTCCCAAAATAAAATTTCACTACATGCAATTTTCTGTCCCTGATTTCAGGATACACCGGAATATTCTAATAGGTCATAATATGATGACTGATAATAGGAATCGCTTTAAAGGGCTGAAAAGATGACACTGCCAAGATATTATCACTTACTATGGAACTTATTAATTCCGTGATGTTACTATTCCTTTCCGAAAGCATAAAACCTGCGTAGTAGTTTCCCAATCATCGCAGAACTGCTCCAACTTTCTTTTAGACAAAATCTTAAAATTTTTTAAAAATCAAAAAAGCTTTTAAAGTTTTAACGACAATATTTTATTATTTGTCCAAATTCCTACCTATCATGCTGTTTCCAAACTAAAACCCTTTTAAACAAAAGTTTTGTTAGAAATAAAATAAACGAACAAACATTATTTAAATATTGTGTAAAGTAAATTTAGCTCCTAATTTATGTTCGTCCCCCAATTATAACAATCTATTGAAAAATTCCAACATCTCTAATTTTGTATTTAAACAAAACAACAATAACAGACAATAAATTTTATTTCTGTTTCATTTTAGTTGCTTTTTATTTTTTCCCGACTTTATCAATAAATAAACTTAAACTATGGAAAAAATTTTGGGTAAAACTTTATTAATATTTTTACTTGTTTACAAATAACCTTTTTTTATTATTTTTATATTTTTTTTTGTACATTTCTTATTTCTGCCAATTCACTTTTTCTTGCTTTTCTACAAAAGCTGCCAATACACCGAATAGTAACAAACGTAGAAGGGCAAATGTTAAAGTTTTTTTGTTTTTTAATATGAATTTTGTTATTTGCAAAAAAAAAGTCAAATAAAACTACAACTATATATAAAATATAGTAAAAAACTTTATCATATAATTGGCAATAAGCAGATATACAGGGTAAGATAGAGAATACAAGGCAATGTAAGCAAATTTGCTGAAGGAAGTAGAAGAGAAAGAGAGAGAGAAGTCTTGAACTACAAGGGTTCTTAAACAACAACAACAAAGTAGAAATATGAAACAAAATTTTAGATTAATATTTGTTGGCAACAATTTGTTGTTACAGACATTTCATGAATATTTGGTGACAGTAATATATTTATTAGTTTTGAATATTAGTTGCAAAAAAAATTATATGAATTTTGATGGGTCTATTATAGTTTGTAATAAACATATTTGAGAAATTGACTTTTAGTAATAGTTTATAAAACATTTTATTATGGTACAAAAAAATCAATATATAATTTTCAATAGACTTGCCCTTAAAAACAAATTGATTCAAAATATTGCTTTCGCAATTTGCTCCAGAAAATTTGTCGACAATCCAAAGACAACACTCATCTTGACTATAGACTATAAATTCATTCATAGAGTCAAGACTATAGACTCATCTATCGTCAGGCTTATAGATCTACATATAGTCAAGACTATATACAGACTCATACATAGTAAAGGCAATAAATTCATTAATAGTCAATGCTATAGAGTCATCTATAGTCAAGACTATAGAGTCATCTATTGTTACTATTGAGTAATCTATAGTCAAGACTATAGAGTCGTCTATAGTCAAGACTATAGACTCATCTATAAAGAACACTTTAGACTAATCCAAAGTCAAGATTATAGACTTATTTGGACTCACTTATAGTCAAAAATACAGATCCATCTATAGTCAAGACTCTAGACTCATCTATAGTCAAGATTCTAGACTCATCTATAGTCAAGACTACAGACTAATCTATTTTAAGACTATAGACTCATCGATAGTCAAGACTATTGACTCATCTATAGAGAAGACTTCAGACTATTCTAAAGTCAAGACTATAGACTCATCCACAGTCAAGACTATAGACTCATCCATAGTCAAGACTATAAGACTCATCCATAGTCAAGACTATGGACTCATCTATGGTCAGGATTAAAGATCTATAAGTCAAGACAATATACAGACTCATACATAGTAAAGACAATATATTAATCAATAGTCAATGGTATAGAGTCATCTATAGTCATAACTATAGAGTCATCTATTGTCAATACTATTGAGTCATCTATAGTCAAGACTCATCTATAGCCATAACTATAGACTAATCTATAGAGAAGACTTTAGACTAATCTAAAGTCAAGACTATAGACTCATCTATAGTCAAGAATATATACTCATCTATAGTCAAGACTATATATAGACTAATCTATAGTCATGACTATAGACTAATCTATAGTCAAGACTATAGACTCATCCATAGTCAAAACTATGGACTAATCTATAGTCAAGACTACAGATCCATCTATAGTCAAGACTATAGACTCTTCTATAGTAAAGAATATATACTCATCTATAGTCAAGACTATAGACTCATCTATAGTCAAGACTATAGACTCATTTATAGTCAAGACTATAGACTCATCCATAGTCTAGACTATAGACTCATTAATAGTCAAGACTATGGACTCATATATAGTCAAAACTGTAGACTCATCTATGGTCAGGATTATAGACCTACAAGTCAAGACTGACTCATACATAGTAAAGGCAATATATTCATCAATAGTCAATGCTATAGAGTCATCTATAGTCAAGACTGTAGAGTCATCTATAGTCAATACTATTGAGTTATCTACAGTCAAGACTATTGAGTCGTCTATAGTCAAGACTATAGACTCATCTATAGGCAAGACTATAGACTCATCTATAGAGAAGACTTTAGACTAATCTAAAGTCACGACTATAGTATCATCTATAGTCAAGACTATAGACTCATCTATATTCAAGACTATATATTCATCAAAAGTCCAGACTATAGACTCATCTATAGTCAAGACAATAGATTCATCTAAAGTCCAGACAATAGACCTATCTCTAGTCAAAACTATAGTCAAGACTATGGAGTCCTCTATTTTAAATACTATAGAGTAATCCATGTGGAGACTATAGACCCGTCTATAGTCAAGACTACAGACGGATCTATATTCAAAAATATAGACCCATCTATAGTCAAAAGTACAGACTCTGTTATAGTCAGGACTAAAGACTCATCTATAGTCATGACTACAGACTCACTTATAGTCTAGACTACAGACTCATATATAGTCATGACTACAGACTCATCTATAGTCAAAACTGCAGACTCATCTATAGTCAAGACTATGGAATCGTATATATTAAAAACTATAGAGTAATCTATGGTGAAGACTATTGACCCATCTATAGTCAAGATTACAGTGGAATCTATATTCCAAGCTGTAGACTTATTTATAGTGAAGGCTACAAACTTACATATGTATCTATAGTCAATGCTATAGACACATCTACAGTAAAGTCCATATATTCATCTATAGTCAATCCTCTATACTCATCTATAGTTAAGACTATATGAATCATATGATCGCACATGCCAAACTGTACTTTCTTACTTATTTCATATTGTAATCAAAGCCTCAGCTTTTTTGTCACCTATAAAGACTTTAAAACTTCTCGTTGGTAAAAGACATGTTAAAATTTTAAACCCCTTAAATAGCACATGATATACTTTATTTCCACTCTCTAGACCACAATCAAAAATAACTTAAAATCTACTCAAAACACTATACATATGAACATTTATGGGTAAAATTAATGAAGCAATGAGGCAGTTTTTCAGTGTTAGAAATTCCCAGAAAATTATGTAATTTGTTTGTGGTATTTTTCTTTGCAAAATCACAATTTGTTTGTGGTGGGCTTTTCAAACATTAAAATTTATTGTGGCCTAACAATTAAAATATGAATTATGTTCTTGTTAAGTTTGCGACAAATTTTGCGTTGTTTGAGACGACTATCTCGTTTAGTAGATTATGAAACAGTTGTTAGTACTAGTAGAACTCGCATGAACATGCATAAATGAAACGGAAACAGGACTAAGCAGTCTAAACAAAAAGAATGGTATACAAACAAACAAATGTTGCCTGCTGAAATGACAAAAAAAAGCAATTTTGAAAATCAGGCACTAAAAAGACTTAAACCAGCAGGCTAAAACAGAGTTATTGTGAGAAGTAGTTGGTTGGAATTTTCAGTTTTCATACTGCTGGATAAATGATAAACATTTTTGGGAAGTAGCAAGTTGTAACATACCAGAAAAGTCATTCATGTTGTTAAGCCACAATAACACATGATGAGAAAATATGAAGTGTTTAAATAGATGACAATTTCTTCTTTTTTCTTTTCAGCCATTCTTCTGCCCTCTAACATTGTGCGAGGAATTTACACACAACGCTAAAAGCCCAATATAATTTAACAGAATTATTTTGGCTTTTTATTGTGTTAGCTGGGAAAAAATTCTATTATAATCTTAGCCATATAAAAAGAAATCTTACGTTCCTTAGTTTATTGCTCATTTTTTGCCAAAAAATTTTCCTTTTGGCTTTTGCGATTATGTCAAGTGGTAAATGATTATGAAAATGTTGTATACACTTTATGTTTTCCGTTTTGTATGGTCTTTTTATAAGAGGTTTGGTATGAAAAAATGTTTAGCCATTTGTAGTTAAATGGAGGGGGAAAAACGTGATATTTTTTAGTTCGAGATAAAAAACATGGTTTAAAAGAATTTGTCTTTTGTTGTGTTTTCTTTTTTTCTGTATTTTCATACTATTTTTTCTTAATTTTCCAAACACGTATTTATGATATAAAACAAAACGTTGGCACGCAAACACTCATACGCGCATTTAAACATTAACATGGTTTTTTTTAGTATACATACATATGTATATAGGTATATATGTACTATTCTGCAAATGTGTGATATTTTTAGTTTATCAATTTGTATATACAGTTAGAAAAATAAATAGACAAAAAGAAAATCATACGGACGGACAGACTGATAAACAAACACAAAGACAGACAAACAGATGGACAGACATACCGAAGGACATACATACATATAAACAGACAGATAAATAGTCAGACGGGTGAATGACATTTAGATAGATGTGCACATAAAATCATTATGATGTTCAACAAAATCTTTAAGTAGTATAAATGATCTATATGGTTTTCTTAGGTCGACTTAACCTCGCCATTTAATATCCTTACATAAAACTGTCTCTCACACTTTTACATGCTACTCAACATAAATTCTATTTCTGCCAAATACAATACAATTTTGTATGTATTTCTCACACTTATTCCCTTTTTTTCCCATTTTGTACGTTTTTATTTCCAATATTTTTTAACGTTGCTTTGTGTCTGAGAATGACATTAAACATAAAGTGTCATATTTAAGTTAAACACTAAAACAATGATGACATTTTTGCATTTGATATGCGTATTTATCTATGTATGTTTATATGTATGTAAGTCAGCATGTGACTGCGTTGATATGAGCTGCAGTTGTGTGTGTGTGTGTTAAGATAAAAAGCACACAGCAAATTAAATATTCACTTAAATTTTATAACTATTTAATTTAAGCTTTATTGTTGACAAATATAAGCTAGTGTCAATAAAAGTTACAGAAACAAATAAATATGATTATTTCGTTCTAAAGTTATTACTGTTGCAAGCAACAAATTCAGTTGATTCCATAAAATTAAGTGATTGCTAGTTGATATTGCGGTAATTTTGTTATTACGAAATAACTAAGTAACTAAATAAGTAACTAAATAAGTAACTAACTAACTAACTAACTAACTAACTAACTAACTAACTAACTAACTAACTAACTAACTAACTAACTAACTACTAACTAACTAACTAACTAACTAACTAACTAACTAACTAACTAACTAACTAACTAACTAACTAACTAACTAACTAACTAACTAACTACTAACTAACTAACTAACTAACTAACTAACTAACTACTAACTAACTAACTAACTAACTAACTAACTAACTAACTAACTAACTAACTAACTACTAACTAACTAACTAACTAACTAACTAACTAACTAACTAACTAACTAACTAACTAACTAACTAACTAACTAACTAACTAACTAACTAACTAACTAACTAACTAACTAACTACTAACTAACTAACTAACTAACTAACTAACTAACTAACTAACTAACTAACTAACTAACTAACTAACTAACTACTAACTAACTAACTAACTAACTAACTAACTAACTAACTAACTAACTAACTAACTAACTACTAACTAACTAACTAACTAACTAACTAACTAACTAACTAACTAACTAACTAACTAACTAACTAACTAACTAACTAACTAACTAACTAACTAACTAACTAACTAACTAACTAACTAACTAACTAACTAACTAACTAACTAACTAACTAACTAACTAACTAACTAACTAACTAACTAACTAACTAACTAACTAACTAACTAACTAACTAACTAACTAACTAACTACTAACTAACTAACTAACTAACTAACTAACTAACTAACTAACTAACTAACTAACTAACTAACTAACTAACTAACTAACTAACTACTAACTAACTAACTAACTAACTAACTAACTAACTAACTAACTAACTACTAACTAACTAACTAACTAACTAACTACTAACTAACTAACTAACTAACTAACTAACTAACTAACTAACTAACTAACTAACTAACTAACTAACTAACTAACTAACTAACTACTAACTAACTAACTAACTAACTAACTAACTAACTAACTAACTAACTAACTAACTAACTAACTAACTAACTAACTAACTAACTAACTACTAACTAACTAACTAACTAACTACTAACTAACTAACTAACTAACTAACTAACTAACTAACTAACTAACTAACTAACTAACTAACTAACTAACTAACTAACTAACTAACTAACTAACTAACTAACTACTAACTACTAACTAACTAACTAACTAACTAACTACTAACTAACTACTAACTAACTAACTAACTAACTAACTAACTAACTAACTACTAACAACTAACTAACTAACTAACTAACTAACTAACTAACTAACTAACTAACTACTAACTAACTAACTAACTAACCTACTAACTAACGAACGAACCTAACTGCCTAACTAACTAACCATTAAACCGTTAGGTCGGACAGATAAATCTATTAGATTGTACAAGAAGTAGATAGGTAGTTTATTGAATTTACGTTCTGTCAAGCCGAAGAGTGAGAGCAAATAATGTTCATCTTATCGTGATATAAAAGATTTTATTGCTTTATCACTGATAAGGCTCATTTGTGATATTACGAGTCTGTTGTAAACATTGATATTAAACCGAAGAAGCTGTTCTTTCAACAGGATGGCGTAATCCAAATTTAACAATATTTTGATTTCGAGGAAAGGACTCAATTGGCCTTCAAAGATTAAACACCTATTTATTATTTCCTATAAAGCCTTGTAAAGTCACCGGTTTATGTTGATAAGCCTTAGACAAACATCTAAGTTGAATACACGACGTATGATCAATAAATAATAATTTGCAATAAATATTCCACATACGTATTAAATAAATTACAAAAATATATATATTAAATTTCTAACAAAAATAATATTAATTTGTTCAATCAAAATTAAAGTCTTCAATCTTAAATATTAAATCATGGTATTATATTGAATCATGTAAAACTATGTAAATACATATATTCCCTTTACATATACATACTTATGTATGTATGTAAGTATATGTATGTATATAAACAAAATCTTCTCCAACACCCCGGCATACATCAAATTATTCTAAAAGTGTCATTAGTATGCTGGCAAAGTAGTTGGTAGTTTCATTAAATCATCCATCAACATCAGTTACAGTCTGATAAATTAAAACAACAACAAAAAAGAAAGTAAGTGAAAAAAAAAGTTTTGTTTTATTTTTTTGGCAAACAAGAGATTTTTCTATTGGTTATACCACCATGTTTTTAAGTGTGTGTGTTTGTTTGTATAGTGTGTCACATTATTGATTTTTTGACACTTATCAATGTGTCAATGTAAAATTCACTTTTGATTTGTAGTAGTCAGTCACTCAGTCAGTCACACAATCATTCAACAAGAAAGTAACAGATTTTGACAGTGATGGGATGTTAACATAAAAATCGATATTATACTTAAAAATTACAGTGGAATTTTTATACCCACCATCAAAAAAGATGGGGGGTATATTGTTTTTGTCATTCCGTTTGTAACACATTGAAATATTCGTCTAAGACCCATAAAAGTATATATATTCTGGGTCCTTATTAGATTCTAAGACGATCTAGCCATGTCCGTCCGTCTGTCCGTCTGTCCGTCTGTCTGTCTGTCTGTTGAAAACACGATAGAGTCCAAATGGAAGCAGCTAGCGAGCTGAAATTTTGCACAGATACTTCTAGTTGATGCAGTTTGTTTGGTATTGAAAATGGGCAATATCGGTCCACGATTTCGCCTAGCCCCCATATAAGGCCCCCTTCAGAAAATGACTTTATCGCTCATAACTTGCTAAGAGAAGCATCAATAGCGGTGAAATTCGGCACAAAAATGTTTTATGGGAACGTTAATTTCTTCGTAGAATTTTATAAGGGTCGGTCAATAATTGACTCTACCCCCCATATAAAGTCCCCTTCAGAAATTGACTTTATCGCTCATAACTTGCTAAGGGATGAACCAATAGCAGTGAAATTCGGCACAAACATGTTTTATGGGAACCTAAATCTCTTTTTAAAATTTTATAAGGATAGGCTCATAATTGACCCCACCCCCCATATAAAGTCCCCTTCAGAAAATGACTTTATCGCTCATAACTTGCTAACGGAAGAACCAATAGCGGTGAAATTCGGCACAAACATGTTTTATGGGAACATAAATCTCTTTTTAAAACTTTATAAGGATAGGCTCATAATTGACCCCACCCCCCATATAAAGTCCCCTTCAGAAAATGACTTTATCGCCCATAACTGGCTAAGAGAAGCATCAATAGCGGTGAAATTCGGCACAAACATGTTTTATGAGAACATAAATCTCTCTGTAAAATTTTATAAGGATCGGTCCATAATTGACCCTACCCCCCATATAAAGTCCCCTTCAAAAATGACTTTATCGCTCATAACTGGCTAAGATAAGAACCAATAGCGGTGAAATTCGGCACAAACAAGTTTAATGGGAACATAAATCTCTTCATATAATTTTATAAGGATCGGTCCATAATTGACCCACCCCCCATATAAAGTCCCCTTCAGAAAATGACTTTATCGCCCATGACTGGCTAAGAAAAGCGATGAAATTCGGCACAAACATGTTTTATAAGAATTTAAATCTCTTCGTAAAATTTTATAAGGATCGGTTCATAATTGACCCTACCCCCAATACAAGGTCCACTTCAGAAAATGACTTTAATGCTCATATCTGACCTTAAGAAACATATGTGCATATATATAGCAATAAAATTCGACATAAAAAATTTTTATAGAAACTAAAATCATTTTCTTAAATTTTATGAGGGTGGGTCCATAATTGACCCTACCACCCATATAAGGTCTCCTTCAGAAAATGACTTTAAGGTACAAACTAATTTTGTGTGAGCCAAAAGTTCTTTATCAAATTTTATAAGGATCGGTCCTTAATTAGCCCTATCTCCCTTTGTAAGGTCCCCTTCAGAAAATGACTTTAAAGCTCATTACTAGCTTAAAACTGCGAGTACTGAGTACGACATGAACAATTTTCGTATTAGCTACAATCTCTCACTAAATTTTATGAGGATCAGTCTGTAATTGACCATACCCCCCTATAAGGTCCCCTTCAGAAAATTACTTTAACGCTCATTACTGACTCAAAAATGCTATTACAGCAGTGAAATTCTACGTAAACAAGTTTTGTACTAGCCAAAAACTATTTATCACATTTTATGGGGATCGGTCTATAACTGACCCCACCCTCCATATAAAGTCCCCCTCAGATAGTGACTGTAACGCTCGTTACTGGCTGTAACGCTCAAATGCGACTACAGCGATGAAATTTCACATAAACAAGTTTTGTATGAGTTTATGGTTATAAATATTGGATCAAACAAAATTAATATTTTTAATTCGGAAGAGCACGGTCCATGCTTAAGCCTTTATTAAATTCCCTCTTCCAAATATTTCCCTGATGTTCATAATAATATCGACATATGATTCAACATAGATCGATAATATCAAAGTTTATTTATAAGGATGATTTGATGGTGGGTATATAAGATTCGGCATGGCCGAATATAACACTCTTACTTGTTATTATTTTGTTTGTGTTATTATCATTATTATTATTATCATTTCATTTTTTTATTTATTTAAATTAATGCATGAGCATGTCAGGGAGTTTACTTGTGTTTTTAATTATTTTTCAATTTCAGCGTAAAATTTTCAGTTTGCCTTTCTTTTTTGACATACATACATTATTTATGTGATAAGGGGCGGCGAGTGAGTGTTATTGATATAAAGGCAAAACTTTATTATTACTGAATGAGTAATGATAAAATTTCGGGGAAATTATTGTGCAAAAAATTTGCAAATATAAGTGGGTGTTACTGATATTTCATGAAATTCTCAATAAAATTGTATTTTTCAAATTTATTTATTTACAGCACTTACATTAATTGCGACATTTTTGTTTTAAATTTATATTTTCTCAATTTTCTGTATGACACTAAGCGTTTGTGTAGTTGTGTAGTTACATATAAATTCACCAAAAATTTCCATAAAACTGTATTCTCATTATTACTCTGTTAAATTTATATTCTATTTTAGTTAACCCTTAAACTATGAAGCTTACAAATGCCAAATTAAAGCCTGACACCGCATGACGAAAATCTGAAGAAAAACAACTCATAAAAATTAAATATCAACCTATTTTTTTGCAAAATTTGCACAAAAACAGATACATTCAAACAGACAAAGCACCACCAGTACTGCTTACCACCATGTACTTATGTTCAAATAAAGAGGTAAGTTGTTATTTTTGTGGCAAAATAGCAATAAACAAACAACGACAACAACTGAAGTAGTTGAAGCAAATAAGAGCAGCAGTACAATAAGAAGAAGTAGTATGAGCTGGTAACTGCTGATGTGGCACTGTGGGCAATTTATTAAAAATGTTATAGAAATTTGCTTCTTTCGCGAATGTTTAAAACTTTCTGCTGCAATAAGATTCTGAAGTGTATAATGATCCATATCATTGTCCGTTCAAAACGAACTATAACGAATATTAACCGCCCATCTTAAAGTATACCAATCGAAATCGCTTTCTGACTGGATTAACTCTTTCATGTATACGGGACACCGATGTTCCGAGATTTTTTTCTATTTTTCATCAAAAATTATCGATATGCGTCAAAATATAAGTAGAAGTGTGTGGTGAAGTCATACTCATAAAATGTCCAGCGGTGTGGTTTTGTACGTGAAAGTGTTAAGCAATGATTTTATGTATGTACGTCCATCCGTCCATTTGTATGTCCATGTAAACCTTATGCGCCTGCCACAGATCACAGTTTCAAGATAATTTAATATATCTACATATCTACTTCTTTTGGACAAAGCCTAATCGGTTCATTATTTCACCAAGCCCCCATATAACCTCTGAAGTTTTCATAAAAAATTGAGATTTATTGTACATACCTATGCAAAAAATAAGAAGTAATTACAACAATACACAGTATCATTCGGTAAATTTTGTTCTTGTACTTGCTTTTATCAATAAAAGGGGACTATTTGGTACTTTTAAGTAGGGTTGTTGCTAATGCCAGTTTAGCGAAAGCGAATAATCATATTTTTTCTGCGTATGCGAATGCAATAGCGAATGCGAATGCAAATAGTATAATTCAAGTTAATTTGCAAAGAAATTTTAAAATTATGAAATAAAATAATATATTTTGATGGAAACTTGAGTTGTATCAAAATTTTTACTTCATAATATATACATAACTAATAAACAAATACAGGTCAGGGAGTTTCACTTTTCATACTCTAAGAGTGTTTACATTTAATTTTTCGTTTAGTTTTCGTAGAAATAGTATTCGCTAAAACATTCGCTAAGATTTTGCGAATGCAAAAGCGAATGTAAGGAAGGAAGCGAATAATTCGCATTCGGATATGAGAGAGGGAGCATTCGTTACATCCCTACTTTTAAGGTCATCAAAAGGTACTTTCTCAATTTGCTATAATACTGAACCTAGAAACATGAAATTATGTGGGTTGAACATTAACATTAGATTTACTGCGCACACGCGGCGCCCTGATAGTTAGTTAGTTAGTTAGCTAGCTAGTTAGTTAGTTAGTTAGTTAGTTAGTTAGTTAGTTAGTAGTTAGTTAGTTAGTTAGTTAGTTAGTTAGTTAGTTAGTTAGTTAGTTAGTTAGTTAGTTAGTTAGTAGTTAGTTAGTTAGTTAGTTAGTTAGTTAGTTAGTAGTTAGTTAGTTAGTTAGTTAGTTAGTTAGTTAGTTAGTTAGTTAGTTAGTTAGTTAGTTAGTTAGTTAGTTAGTTAGTTAGTTAGTTAGTTAGTTAGTTAGTTAGTTAGTTAGTTAGTTAGTTAGTTAGTTAGTTAGTAGTTAGTTAGTTAGTTAGTTAGTTAGTTAGTTAGTTAGTTAGTTAGTTAGTTAGTTAGTTAGTTAGTTAGTTAGTTAGTTAGTAGTTAGTTAGTTAGTTAGTTAGTTAGTTAGTTAGTTAGTTAGTTAGTTAGTTAGTTAGTTAGTTAGTTAGTTAGTTAGTAGTTAGTTAGTAGTTAGTTAGTAGTTAGTTAGTTAGTTAGTTAGTTAGTTAGTTAGTTAGTTAGTTAGTTAGTTAGTAGTTAGTTAGTTAGTTAGTTAGTTAGTTAGTTAGTTAGTTAGTTAGTTAGTAGTTAGTTAGTTAGTTAGTTAGTTAGTTAGTTAGTTAGTTAGTTAGTTAGTTAGTTAGTTAGTTAGTTAGTTAGTTAGTTAGTTAGTTAGTTAGTTAGTTAGTAGTTAGTTAGTAGTTAGTTAGTTAGTAGTTAGTTAGTTAGTTAGTTAGTTAGTTAGTTAGTTAGTAGTTAGTTAGTTAGTTAGTTAGTTAGTTAGTTAGTTAGTTAGTTAGTTAGTTAGTTAGTTAGTTAGTTAGTAGTTAGTTAGTTAGTTAGTTAGTTAGTTAGTTAGTTAGTTAGTTAGTTAGTTAGTTAGTTAGTTAGTTAGTTAGTTAGTTAGTTAGTTAGTTAGTTAGTTAGTTAGTTAGTTAGTTAGTTAGTTAGTTAGTTAGTTAGTTAGTTAGTTAGTTAGTAGTTAGTTAGTTAGTTAGTTAGTTAGTTAGTTAGTTAGTTAGTTAGTTAGTAGTTAGTTAGTTAGTTAGTAGTTAGTTAGTTAGTTAGTTAGTTAGTTAGTTAGTTAGTTAGTTAGTTAGTTAGTAGTTAGTTAGTTAGTTAGTTAGTTAGTTAGTTAGTTAGTTAGTTAGTTAGTTAGTTAGTTAGTTAGTTAGTTAGTTAGTAGTTAGTTAGTTAGTAGTTAGTTAGTTAGTTAGTTAGTAGTTAGTTAGTTAGTTAGTTAGTTATGTTAGTTAGTTAGTTAGTTAGTTAGTTAGTTAGTTAGTTAGTTAGTTAGTTAGTTAGTTAGTTAGTTAGTTAGTTAGTTACTTAGTTACTTAGTTCGTTAGTTAGTTTGTTATAGTTTTCTTTAGAAATTTTTTATAGGGACCGTTTTTCTTATAAATATAGATAGTTTTGTTACAACAAAAGCATAAATACCTTCTTCAAGGAAGCAAGTAAAGGTTTCCTACGATAAACTGATCACAACATTTCCAGTTATCCTTATAAATGACCACAAGAAAAATCACATAAACTAATAATTAAATTCTAACAATTTCTTTCAGACGATTTAAACCCATAGTGACTTACTTTTCCCCCATCAGGTTTTTAAACAAATTCGTTGATGTTTGTTTATATTATTTGTGTTTGTTTTTATTTTTTGCTCGTAACCCTTATACCTCAAATGATGATGAAAAACCTTGTGAATGTTTTTAAGCTTAAATAAGTGATAACACTTCAGTTAAGCTTAAGTCAGTCGTCATTTATGGTCATTTTCATAATTACGTGCTCTTTACGTGATAAACATAAAAGTGTTTTTTAGTTTGGTTGTCAGTTTGCATTTTGAGTGATTGTGTGTGGTTGTTGTGCCTGTTTGTCTGTCTGCGTGTCTTTATTTCTAAAACTTTTCAAATACTTTTAGCCCTTTTGCTAGTTTAAGTAAGACCTTACTTACTCTCACAGCCTCATCACACTTTAGCAGTTGGAGATTTGTATATAGAAATATTTTGTTGTTTTTATTGTGGAGTGGTCTGGGGCATACGGTTAATGGCTTATTATACCTTTTAAGTGCTTATTTGCACTTTTATCCATCATTAGCTGTTTTTTATCAAGCATTTTAAATGTTAACACTCTGAGCAAAGTAATGCTAGACAGACAGACTTTTTGGTTGTAAATTATTTGTACAGATTTCTTTAAAATATGCAAATTTTAGTTAATTTTTAAATAATTTTTGCAAGGTTTGTATAAAATTTAAGTGGAAATAAATAAATTAAAATATGACTTATGTTGGAAACTTTATTTCAGTTTATTATTATAACGCAAAACTAAAGAACAATCTTATAACTGTCGCTTTAGGGGAAAATACTTAATTTTTTAAATAAATCTTAAATCTAGAAATTCCTTTTTTTGAATATTACCTTTACAAAACTGGTATATGTATTATATAAGTAAGAACTTAGTCAATTTCATTAACCATAGAAAAAAGTTTTTTTTTTTATAAATAATCTTAAAAAGACCACAAAAACCAAATCACGTTTATTTTCCACTTATCGGCCTCAAAACATTTTTTTGTTTCTTTTGTTTTTTCTGTTTTAAATCACAGCAATTTTAACATTAAAACATTTAAAAAGCAGTGATTTTATTTTTTATTTTTTCTAAAGAAAACGAACAAATTTTTTATTTTAACACGAATGTTTTTTTTTTGCCAAGCCTGACATTTCTTATGGATGATTCTTCATTCTCATCTAGGCGACACCAGATAAACCTAATCTAAAAGTGTTTCTGCAATAATTCATTTCAATTTATAAAAAAAGAAGAAACAAAAAGATGTGAAATAAAAAACAAGTTAGAAGTCTATATTCGCCTTTGCCGAATCTTATATACCCTTCACCATAGTGTATTTAAAAATTTCAACAAACATACAGACAGACAGACGGACAGATAGACAGACAGACAGACAGACATACAGACAGACAGAAAGTCAGACAGACGGACAGACAGACAGACAGACAGACGGACATGGCTTAATCTACACCGCTACCTATAAGGATATATACATTATATATTTGTCAAACGGAATGACAAACTTATATATGCCCTTCTCAGGAAGGTGAAGGGTATAATAAATACGCAAGACATACGAAAACACTTGACATGAACGACATAAGAAATCATAAAAAATAATGTTGCTGCTCAGTTTTTTTTTTACACTAGACCACTACAATAGAGTGGGTATTATGCATTCGTGTTGGTTTTTGTAACACTGAAGAATAACAGATCTATACACTCAGTCCTACTGTTATTCAGTAGTGTCCGTCTGTCTTTATATTTATCGAAAAGTTGATAACAACTCAAAGATCCTCAGTTTGTCATAAAGCCTATTATATCGGTGTAGGGTATCATATTGTCGGCCTTATTCGACTGTACTTTTTCACACGTTTTTCATTTTTGCTCATAGTGTGAAAAACGTACGCACTTAAACTTTTAATACAAATAGAAACATATTAACACAAACGTACATACACTCACACATATTCATACCAATACACATACAAACTTATAAGGATGCAGACAACAAGCTAGCTAGGAAACACTCGCACATAGAAATATTTAACACAAATTCTCAAAAATGAACAAAACCAACACATTTGAATACAACCGTTGTAGTTGTATAATAAATAAATGGATGTTTGTTGCAAGAACTTGTAGTATAAGTTGAAATATTTATATACATGAGTATTGTCCTTTATGCTACTGTTATGAAAACATAAAAAATTAAGATAGAATATAGATTCGTCTTAAAGAAAACTCACATATTATAGTAGCTGCTCACTGGAAAGCAAATAGTTGTGAGCGTGATCATAGACTGAAAGTTGTGCTGATAATGATAATCCCCGCCATATTAGTCTTATCAAATTAAAAGCTTTATATCCCATAATATTGGCTCATTAGACTACAAGGATTTGGTATTTTTGAAATATTCAAAAAGGATTCTGTCCTGTATGGATCGAGGAACACCACTATAAAGTTTGAGACCATCATCAGGCACAGAACAACTGCGACAATATGGTGAGAACATTTCAGATGTGAGGTGACTGTTGGTTGGCAGCATAAAAGCAAAACTTTTTACTATCTAGTCAGTCCGAAAAGCGGAATACAATTAAAAATCTTAATTTAGGACCATGTAGATCACAGAATTGTAGGCAATTAAACACATAATACTTACCAGAGTTAACAAATTTTATTTCCCTCAAACTTCTGTTCCATGATAATCATCTGGATCAACCTCTATCCCAAGCTTCTCGTTGGCTCCAGTCTTGAGCTTGTCTGGCTATATTTGAGGATTTCGGTAAGGTTTATCTAATCCATTTGCATTTCCTGCAGTCAATTTCCTTTTCAATTAGAATTTCTTTGCTCCTTCTATGTGGTTAGGAGTTATATATGGAGCTGTGGGGCCACCCAGAATGTTTTGTAAACAACGGTTTATAAAGGCTTGGATTTTATGTCGATTTAACACTGAAGTAATCAAGGAGAAGATTACCAGAGTGCGATGCGTTTATATTCATTTGTTAATTCTTAACCACGTTAATCCACAATTGCTACTTTTCAGCGATGTCGTCAGAAAATGTTACAATATTCAGATGCTACAAGTTTATAGGGTGCCAAACGATACCTCTATATGAACGCACATCCATACTCTCTGCCGAGCATCAACTATAATATCAGTAGCTTTCGAGAATGTGTCGTTATGAAGAATTCTGCCCTGGAAGGTGCCCTGTGCCCTTGATAGATTGATTATTGTTTGAACCCTGCCTGTTGGGTGCTAAGTGTGGATCAAATCTCGTTCAATATCCGGATTATTATAGGATCAAATATTATTGGTACAAAGCCGGCTGTTCATATTGTATAGTAACATATACGTTGGCCAGCTCTCAGCATCGTCATTCCTTACCAAAAGCATAAGGTATTAAAAATAGTGGAAGCTTGAACTTTCTATAGACAAATACGACTATTATTCTCCTCCTTCTCCATCTCAAAATACCTGCATAGTTGCTAAGCCTAATGAATTTAGACATTTGAGATAGTTGTCAGATGGTTTTATAGAAACAGAGTTATTGGTAAGATCCATTAGAAACATATTTTTGCGTATTATCTTAAGTATGAAGTGAACATTTTTGAATTTTAATGAGATATTCTAAACTGATAAACTCTTAATATATGCGTTTTTAGAGACGGGGTTATATCGCTGATCACAAACTCAAAATGTTTAATTTCATAGTCCTCTGAATTATCAGCCTAACATGAATGAAAGACTTAAACCTCATCCCAGAAAAAAGATGCTCTCGCATCATAGCCGAAATCATATCAGTGTCATTCCTCAGTAAAAACTTACATTGAAAAGTAATGAGTTAAAAAGATGATAAAACCACTTTATACTAATTTCTAACTACATTGAAAACAACTGCTTACCACGCTCTCTTACGAATAAGTACACCTGTACGTATACGTCTTAATGATTTATCAATATGTACAAGTATTAAGTATACGTAGAAGTTAGAGAAGCATTCGAAAAATTCAGTGAGAATTAATAATTTTGGAGAATTGGTAGTTTTTCTAGAACTTACGAATATAATTAGTTTAGGACATCATATGGTCCGAATGCCGAACTTTAATTTTTCACTTTTTTAATACGGATTCTAAAGTATCAAAAGTTAGCCTTTTTCTAGACTTATTTTTCAAACGTTTTAGAATTTTCTGGTGCTTTAAAGTCCGATTTGGTTATTTTTCCTAAATAAGTAATTTTGTTTCTCAGGAAAAAATTACTACTTTGCATAATATGATTTTCCCTTCTTTTAAACTTTTGTTCCAACTTTAAAATTTATAATTTATTTCACTACAATTTTCTTCATCACTGTACCTTCTATCTTCTAGTCTTAAAGTCATTGAAAAAAACTGAAAAAAAAATATGTCAAAAAATGCACGTTTAGTTTTAAGTTTCATTTAAACCAAAAAAAAAAAAAAATAAAAAAATAAAAAACGAAAATTGTATAGTAAACCTAGAGAATAATTTTTTGGCGTTTATGACACTTTATGAAAATTGTCGCCTAAACATAGTTTTTCACCACCTTTTGTTGTGGGAGTATGTACTACTCCATATACATATATGTATATATATGATGTTTTGCACTTGTTTTGTTCTTAGCAAATAAATGTATATCGTGTGATATGCGTTTCTTGTTATTTTGCTTTCTTTATTTAATGTTTTCTATACGTGTTATGAAAAATAAAATAAAGTTATTTTATAAAAGTAATTCATACATACATACACATAAAGAAATAAAGCTTATTTTAAACGCATATATGTATGTTTCATTATGTTATAAAAATATACATAAATTATATAAGAAACATAAATGATTTTACAATATAAAATAAAAAAATTTTGTAAAATGTTTTATAGTTTTAAATTTAGATTATTGAGTACTTAGTTATACATATATGTACTGAAATTTAGTTAGTTAGTTAGTTAGTTAGTTAGTTAGTTAGTTAGTTAGTTAGTTAGTTAGTTAGTAGTTAGTTAGTTAGTTAGTTAGTTAGTTAGTTAGTTAGTTAGTTAGTTAGTTAGTTAGTTAGTTAGTTAGTTAGTTAGTTAGTTAGTTAGTTAGTTAGTTAGTTAGTTAGTTAGTTAGTTAGTTAGTTAGTTAGTTAGTTAGTTAGTTAGTTAGTTAGTTTGAAAGGAGGAATGGAGGAATGGATGATGTATATACAACATCTAATCCGAAGAAATACTCCTAGGCCTTCACCGGGCCTGTCCTACTTTCCTAACGGATCTTTGAAAAACAACTTTGTTAAAACTTTTAAACCCCCTAAGACTGAATATGCCGAACAATGCATTGGTGTGGGTCATACAAACATACTTGTTTATTACCCAAATTTTGAATGTCAATAGATAATTAATTAAATACTAATTATAGTATTACTATTCTATAAATTCACTTTAACCCAATTATTTAAAATTTAGTAGCTATTTGCCCAAGGTTTTTTTTGTAGTTTTCACTTATAATTTAATTTATTGCTTACATCAATACATATTTAAATTGCTATATACATACATATGCATGTTTGAAGGTATGCAAAAATACTTGTGTTTACACTATCAATATTAAAAGATGTTTGCCGTTTATATGTTTGTTTTATAGAACAAACTTGTATATATAATTTAAGTATGTAAACTTAATTTAGCATATTTATTTAATACATCAACGCCACTTTGTTGCAAATCTAACCCACTAATCTGACATATTAATTTTAAATGAACTGCTAACAAGCATATGTTTGTGCACTGTGAAATGACGAAATGATATAAATATTAAATTACAATTCTAAGAAAAGTGTTTGTAATTTAATATTTATATAATTTGATGATGACATTGGATCAATGGGAAATAAATAATGAGAAGAATAATAATTAGTAGTGATGACAAATAAGAGAATATTACATCAAACAATAGAACGTGGGAGTCTTCTTGCTTGTGTACCACTTTAAAATCTATCTTAAATGTTGTCAGTTTCGACAATTGCCCTTTACCTCTTAGAGAATTTTTCTATAATTGGAAAGACTACCTTTAAAAGAAGAAGTGTCATGTTAAAATAAGTACTTTGTCAATATAAACTGAAAGTTCATGTGTACCTACTTACAGTAATATTAAGCACTACCGAAAAGGTTCTTATAAGAGTGTTTATTATTCCTTAGCAAAATTTATAGTGACTGGTTCTTACAAAATAATTAACTTTTCAATGACTTATTCTTACCGTCTGCATTACCGTTAAGTACTCAAACAATGACTTACATATAATCATATAAGTAAGTTGTTACTAGCGCGCTAGCAACTGTTTTTTGCACTTACTGAATGAAAAAAGTATTATGTTAGGAGATTCTTCCCTTTTAGTGACTTTTGATATATATTAATTATTGTACGCATAGACTGTCTGTAAAACGAGATGTCGAGATTATTGGGTGAAGAACACTGGGAATCTATACAAGAACATTTTATATACCGCTTTATGAAATGAAGTATATCCTAGAGACAGAGCATTCTGGATCTATCGAAACAAATAGTAGTACAATGGGGCAAGACCTGCGTATATGTATTCAACATGTAAACTGAATAAATACATCACAATTTTGCGCTCCTTTTCATTGAAAATATTTGTTGACAAAAACTTTATACAGTGATCAATGAAGGTATTATCGTCCTATGTTCAGAAACTCAGTTTACTTAAATTTTCAATAAATGTTCGTGAGTGATGTTCTATCCGAATTATTCGTCTGAATCCTTAAACTTGCTCATTTTGAAGATGCTTCCCTTCCTGCTCTTGTAATGATCCCCATATGATCTTTGTGGTTCTTTGAATGCTTTTGAATTCGTCAGTTAACCTCGAGCACCCTTCTCTTTAAAAGCAACTAAATTCGTTCTTTGATTGCCGACTACTTCCGATGCAAAGGGAAATCCTTCTTAGAATCCAATACGGTCTTAGATTTGACCTTATCTAATGATATCGTCCTAATTTCCCTCTGGATATCGGTAAATTAGTTAGTACCTGTTGGCGCAATATACAAATATTTATCGCCTTGTCGAACACCGCGGTGCACCGGTGAGATGTTAACATCATCAAGAGAATGTCCATACTGAACTTGAAGTTCTTTTGGTTAATGAATGTGGTATATTTTGGTGTTATTGCAATACCGGGGAAAAGTCTATCGAAACTATAAGCTGGTGACGATCAAATGAATCATCGGCCGTTGCTTAGAATGTTTTGACATGGGGTTGAACCGGAGAACTACATAATCTGGTACCACTGTAGCTCTCAGGATATAGTTGTTCTGCTTATTGGGGAGGACCCTTAAAGGTCACGTTGTGGCAGTGGTTTAAACCTAAATGCGCGGGAAGATAATGTCGGTTTAAAGACTTATGCATGGTAAAGTGTATAATTCGGGATAAGTTCGGTGTAGTTGCCTAGACAACAGATACCCAAGTGAAGTGTGTGAAATGTTGTTCTCTATGAGTGTATTGAATGATTAAGAAGTATGCTGGGTTCCTTCCTTGTCCAGGTACGTTCAGGGTTCACTCTGTTCATACCAGATTTACCGCAGTGTGTTCTCTGTGAGTAAGAACAGGTCCTTGGCTTATTTGATAGATTCGTGTTTCGGTCTACCCAATACGTCACTAGGTGCTATGGCCGACCCAATAAAGGTCATCCTATCTGCGTAGTTGTAAACGGAAATGATGTTTTTGCATCTCGGAAGTTAAGCAATAATCATAGATTAGATAGCTCTTGCAAACTGTCATCGGCATGTAAGAAGTACAATGGGGCTGTGGTCACCGGCGTGTAAGAAGCACAATGTGGGCTGTGGTGAGTCACCTAGTTAGCTCACCCTGTGGTAGGGAAAAGTACCAATGTGAAACTGCAGATGTTGAGGTAAAGCACTTCGACATCTTTCTATTGCTTTTTGCCCGTTAAAGCGATTACACTATCCACTATCATATTGTTGGCCAGATCTTCAACCTTACTCTGCTGGACTATTGGTATTTTTCCTATCAGATTACCGACATCTTCCGTCTTTTGTCAACTTTTGTGGCTCTTTTCAAAAAAGTAAAGAATTGTAATATTTCCAGTTCGTAGCCATGCGACAGATTCCACAGAATCGGTGATAAGGGTCCCCTGGATTTGTAAATCTTTGTAATACTTTTTACCTGTAATACTTTTTATTCGATCCAAATGGAATACTTAAACATGTTAAGAACTATTTCTATTCGTTACAAAACATCAACACAAACCGATAATAACAAACAAAGTGTTGTTTAATAGAATGCAGCGTTATTTAACAAAATTTACCTAAAAAAATATTTGATTACATTTCCAAGAAAATAATTTTATTATTCCACCATCATGTATAACATTCATTTCAAATTAAATATCCATGATTTGCACCATTTCTACCACTGTTTGCACAAATTATGTTTGCTGCATATATACATAGATATGTATGTATGTACACTTGCTGCACAAACAATTTTGCATTGTTTTTTGCCAAGGTTTGTTACAACTTCATTTGCAATGCATATCGATTTAGAAAAATCAGATTTGGTTTTTATTTGTTAAAAAAAAGAAAACACTATACGTAGTTGTACTTGAATTTCAACACACAACTGTATTTTTAAGGTAACAAGGAAAAAGAACCTAAATGAAGATATAATTCTTTTAAGGAGAAGGTTTTAAAATTTCTTAATCCATTTTCCAAACTAAAGAAATTAATAATATTTTAAAAAGATCTATAACTTTTAAATTAGTGATTTAATTTTCATATAAATATGTGATATAATTTTAAAATTTATAAATTTTAGGTTAACTTGATTTAGGCTTTTTAGCATTGTTACCATATATTTGTTCATTGTTCAAGCCTGTGCATAAATTATTTATTTACATTTTCAAATAACAGCTGAGGTTTATTTTAGAGGTTTTACTTTCAACACATGTAAATGAAATGAATTTATCAGAGATTTACAAACGAAAAAAATACTCGAATAGGAAACTAAATAATAGTAGAAAAATAACAAAAAAATTTGCATATTCTAAGCCATACGAAAAAATAATATAAAATTCATTTAAAATTCTAAAAACTTAAATATTTAAAAAGAATTTTTTTTTTTTTTTTGATTTGTTACTCTATCAAGGTGCTTCCAAAACTTTTGACATAACTGTCGAATTGATCAATATCTTGAACAAACATTATGTCTAAATATACTTTTGATTATCATAAAAATATTTGTTTAGATTTTTAAAACAATTTGTAATTTTTCTATATTTTTTTATATTTTAAACAAATTACAGTGTTAACATTTCTTTATAATAATAACTCTAAATGTTTACATATTTATTAGAAATAAAATTTTTAAATATTATATATAATATTTTTTTATGCAAATATTTATGCACTCTCTCTTACTGCATTTAATATATATAAATGTTTTTATAAAATAAACAATTTCCTTTTTATTTAAATTATTATATTTGTTAGAAGTTTTTATACCCTCCACCACCATCAGTGGTGATAGAGGGTATATATAACTTTGTCATTCCGTGTGTAACACCAAGAAATATTCATCTGAAACCCAACAAAGTATATATATTCTGGGTCCTTATCAAATTCTGAGTCGATTTAGCTATGTCCGTCTGTCCGTCTGTCCGTCTGTCCGTCTGTCTGTGTAAAACACGCTCACGATAAAACGAAGCAATAGAGCTTAACCAAATTCACCCAAAATGTTCTTCATTTTCCTAAGTTGTTTGGTATTGCAAATGGGCAAAATCGGTTCCCACCGCGAAAAGTTATGAATCAAAATTTAAAACAACCTCGGAAAAAAATAAGCATTTTTTACACATTCTGATGTAATTTTCTCGAAAACTATGCAAGATAATTCCATCGAAATCACCACACCTTCGTTTCTGCACAAGATCTTGATCCCTGCTGAAAATTGCCAGAATCGGTCCACAATTTCATATACCTCCCATACAAAAGTACATATTCCCGGAAAATGGGTTTTTTGTTAATAACTTCTGCCACAATGTCGATATCTTCACAAAATTTTACAAATTAAAATCTTATGTCAATAGAATTCTTTCAGAGGAAAATTTTATGGATCGGTCCATAATTGGACATAGCTCCCATACAAGGTCCCCTCCCGAAAATCACTTAAACGCGCATAACTCAGTACTAAATTAAGATATCCATATAAAATTTTGTATAAGTATTGCCCATATGCATAGAAATATTACTGTGAAATTTTTTTCCGATCGGTCCGTAATTGGTCATAGCTCCCATACAAGGTCCCCTCCCAAAAATCACTTAAACGCGCATAACTCAGTACTAAATTAAGATATCCATATAAAATTTGGTACAAATATTACTCATATACACGGAAATATTATTGTGAAATTTTTTTCCGATCGGTCCATAATTGGTCATAGCTCCCATACAAGGTCCCCTCCCGATAATCACTTAAACGCGCATAACTCATTATTTAATTCAGATATCCATATTAAATTTGGCACAAGTATTGCCCATATGCATAGAAATATTACTGTGAAATTTTTTTCCGATCGGTCCATAATTGGTCATAGCTCCCATACAAGGTCCCCTCTCGAAAATCACTTAAACGCGCATAACACATTACTAAATTAAGATATCCATATAAGGTTTGGTACAAGTATTACTCATATGCACAGAAATATTACTGTGAAATTTTTTTCCGATCGGTCCATAATTGGTCATAGCTCCCATACAAGGTCCCCTCCCGAAAATCACTTAAACGCGCATAACTCATTACTAAATTAAGATATCAATATAAAATTTGGCACGAGTATTACTCATATGCACAGAAATATTACTGTGAAAATTTTTTTCGATCGGTCCATAATTGGTCATAGCTCCCATACAAGGTTCCCTCCCGAAAATCACTTAAACGCGCATAACACATTACTAAATTAAGATATCCATATAAGGTTTGGTACAAGTATTACTCATATGCACAGAAATATTACTGTGAAATTTTTTTCCGATCGGTCCATAATTGGTCATAGCTCCCATACAAGGTCCCCTCCCGAAAATCACTTAAACGCGCATAACTCATTACTAAATTAAGATATCAATATAAAATTTGGCACGAGTATTACTCATATGCACAGAAATATTACTGTGAAAATTTTTTTCGATCGGTCCATAATTGGTCATAGCTCCCATATAAGGTCCCCTCCCGAAAATCACTTAAACGCGCATAACTCATTACTTAATTAAGATACCCATATGGTACAAATATTACTCATATGCACAGAAATATTACAGATAATTTTTTTTTCCGATCGGTCCATAACTGGTCATAGCTCCCATACAAGGTCCCCTCCCGAAAATAACTTAAACGCACATAACTCATTACTAAATTAAGATATCCATATAAAGTTTGGCAGAAATATTGCTCATATACAGAGAAATATTACTGTGAAATTGTTTTCCTATCGATCCATAATTGATCATAGCTCCCATACAAGGTCCCTTTCAGAAAAACAATTAAAGGCACATAACTCATTACCAAATAATGATATAAATAAATACTATTTTTGTTCATAAATACTATTTTGTAATGCATATCTCTCATACTAGGTCCTGCCCCTAAAAGCGCTCTAACTGTATTTAACTTTTTGCATTATCAATTTGTGTAGAACAAAATTATATATATGTATGTATTTTTAAAATCCTTAAATCTTTCACACACATGCATACATGCAAATACGAGATATCGCTAAAGCATATCTTAGGGCGCTATAAAAATTTAAATGAAAGTGGCGTTTCTAATGTTCAATAAATCTTGGAATTTAAGCTGTTTAAATCTTGGGATTTTTCTATTTAAGACATGAGAGAACTTATTTCTACAAATATTTTATTAATTAGAAATGTATTAATACAAAAGTTGCTGGTGGAGGGTATTTAAGATTCGGCTCAGCCGAATATAGCACTCTAACTTGTTTTCTTTCATTTATTTTTTTTTTTTGCCTTTCATTAGAAAACACAATATGTATTGAAAAAATTTATGTTCGTTATGCCTACAATATTATGAATGTACATCCTGTAATAAATATTTCAATTATTTTTGGCTCTAAGCCAACAACGGCAAAAATGTTTTAGTTTTTTATTGTAAAACATAATGTATTTTTATAGATACAAATACTCATTTACAAATAACGTAACATATACTTAGACACAATGTCAGTATGTTAGTATATATTTATATTTATGCATAATATTATTATGTTTAGAGTTTTTTTCAATGTTGCACAATTATATACATATGTATACTATATACGAGTAAATTTAAAAAAGGATACAGGCAATCGTTAGTAGAATAATTTATTGTTAATTGTTTAAATATTGTTATTATAATTTGTAATTTTGTACTTTAGTAAATACATAAGTTAAAGTGCTTTTATGTATAGACGTTTAACAACATATGAATGTATGTATGTATGTATGTATGTATGTGTAGTAAGGTAATGTTATTTAGCTTTAGAGAACCAATTATGCAACTGCGGGGTTAATAACTCCTTTAAGTTGGTGTTAAGATTTAAAAAGGTTTAACTGGTAATGCAAACCTGGAAGTTCATATTTCAATTCCACAAAGAAATATTTTTATAAGTTTTGCTAATAGAATAACTTGTAGAATAAACTAACTAACTAACTAACTAACTAACTAACTAACTAACTAACTAACTAACTAACTAACTACTAACTAACTAACTACTAACTAACTAACTAACTACTAACTAACTAACTAACTAACTAACTAACTAACTAACTAACTAACTAACTAACTAACTAACTAACTAACTAACTAACTAACTAACTAACTAACTAACTAACTAACTAACTAACTAACTAACTACTAACTAACTAACTAACTAACTAACTAACTAACTAACTAACTAACTAACTAACTAACTAACTAACTAACTAACTAACTAACTAACTAACTAACTAACTAACTAACTAACTAACTAACTAACTAACTAACTAACTACTAACTAACTAACTAACTAACTAACTAACTAACAACTAACTAACTACTAACTAACTAACTAACTAACTACTAACTAACTAACTAACTAACTAACTAACTAACTAACTAACTAACTAACTACTAACTAACTAACTAACTAACTAACTAACTAACTAACTAACTAACTAACTAACTAACTAACTAACTAACTAACTAACTAACTAACTAACTAACTACTAACTAACTAACTAACTAACTAACTAACTAACTAACTAACTAACTAACTACTAACTAACTAACTAACTAACTAACTAACTAACTAACTAACTACTAACTAACTAACTAACTAACTAACTAACTAACTAACTAACTAACTAACTAACTAACTAACTAACTAACTAACTAACTAACTAAACTAACTAACTAACTAACTAACTAACTAACTAACTAACTAACTAACTAACTACTACTAACTAACTAACTAACTAACTAACTAACTAACTAACTAACTAACTAACTAACTAACTAACTAACTAACTAACTAACTAACTAACTAACTAACTAACTACTAACTAACTACTAACTAACTACTAACTAACTAACTAACTAACTAACTAACTAACTAACTAACTAACTAACTAACTAACTAACTAACTAACTAACTAACTAACTAACTAACTAACTACTAACTAACTAACTAACTAACTAACTAACTAACTAACTAACTAACTAACTAACTAACTAACTAACTAACTAACTAACTAACTAACTAAAACTACTAACTAACTAACTAACTAACTAACTAACTAACTAACTAACTAACTAACTAACTAACTAACTAACTAACTAACTAACTAACTAACTAACTAACTAACTAACTAACTAACTAACTAACTAACTAACTACCTAACTAACTAACTAACTAAACTAACTAACTAACTAACTAACTAACTAACTAACTAACTAACTAACTAACTAACTAACTACTAACTAACTAACTAACTAACTAACTAACTAACTAACTAACTAACTAACTAACTAACTAACTAACTAACCTAACTAACTAACTAATCTAACTAACTAACGAACTAACTAACTAACTAACTAAACTAACTAACTAACTAATAACTAACTAACTAACTAACTATAACTAACTAATCGGAACTAACCTAACTAATAATGGACAAAAATTCCACTTTAGCTATGAAGATTCCTGTATTTTATATAAGGGGCAACTTAGCTAATGAATCTTAAGGAGAAAGAAAGAAGAGAAAAAGAGAAGAAGAAGTTTGTAAAACCAACATTTCCAGAATTGACCTTACCATTTTTATAAGAGGCCCTTTAGCTAATGACTCTAAAGGGGCCTTCACCAAAATTAAGGCATATTGGTGAAATTTTTCTTATACAAGTTATGTATTAACCGAGTAACGAAAATTACTTTTACGGTCATGAATGCATTAAAACCTACCTTCATGTTGCCTTCAGGAAATGACTTCTTCGTTAATATCTTGTTAAAAATTGACAGTGTTGCAATAAAATTTGATATTATTAAGATCTATGAGGAACGGTACATAATTGACCCCACCCACCCATATAAGTGCCCTCAAGAGATTACAAAAATCTTTTATATAAACTAGTTTTGTAGGAACAGAAATCTGGCTTCCAAATTTTATGGGGATCGAATCATATTTTATCGTATCCCCATATAAGCTCTTTATACCTTACACCACTTTAGCGGGGAGGGTATATTGGATTTGTGCTGATGTTTGTAACGCACAATAATATTGGTCCTTAGAATCATTTTCTGAGTCGATTTAGCTATGTCCGTCCGTCTGTCCGTCCGTCCATGTAAACCTTGTAATCAAACTACAGGTAGCAATTTTGAGGATATTTCAATGAAATTTGGCTCATGATCTTCTATTGTCGCAGGGACAAAGCCTATTGAAAATGGTTAATATCGGTCCATTATTTCACCTAGCCCCATACAACTGAACCCCCGAATAGGGCTTGTAAATTTTGTAATCAAACGAGATAATTCAATGAAATTTGGCACATGATCTTCTATTGTCTCAGGGACGAAGCCTATTGAAAATTGTTAATATCGGTTCATTATTTCACCTAGACCCCATACAACTGAACCCGACGAATAGGGATTTTAAGTTTATAATTATGTTTAATATACTCATATCTCGACAAAAAGCTGCAAAACCAAGTTCTATACTAGCCTTGATGACTCTCGTGAATTTTATAATTATAGGGTCTCATTTGACCATAGCCCCAATACAAATCCCCCTTCAAAATTTGACTTAAATGTCCACAATTTTATTCAACAATAAATGGCTTAAGTATAATTCAAGGCAAGGTGCAATTCAACTCAAGTGCTTTATTATGAAAACTAAATCACATTTTATTTTTGTAACAGGTGTAGGGTATTATATGGTCGGCCTCGCCCGACTATAATTTCTTACTTGTTTTCAATTAGTTTGCAGATCTACACATAAAGTTTTTTAAGAACCGAACCGTATATTTATGAAAAATTAAATTATAGTTAATAAACATACCAAATGTTTAGCGATATAATAGGATTATGGTATATTTTAAATCGGAAGAACTTGTTTAATGGGATCAGGACATTTCTAATATGAAATTATCACAGACAGCCATGGTATGATTACTGATAATGGCCATTGCAAAAAGAGCTTGATATGGAAATTAGTTACGTACTCCAATATTTATGCATTTTCTGAATATAAAATGTAATTATTGGACTTAACTACTTCCCTAAAATGACTTCCGGTGAAAAACGTAAATGCAGCCATTTGTTTAATTTAAATTTGTTTGTAATTTATTATTTCATAAAAATTTGTTTTTTGTCTTTTTCAAACAATTTTTCTCATCCATCAAATTATTTGGTTGAAAAATTGAAAAAATAACATTAGAACTAAACAAATATTATTTCGAGCAGTATAAAAATTTACTTCTATAAATTAAAAACAAAATATACTCGTATAATTTTATTTATGTACACAAATAATGATAATAATCAGCAACAAATATGAATTGACAACCTTTTAACCATAAACATTCATACAATCGTCCATACATTCCACCCAAAAAAAAATGAGGACTTCATTCCACACGACCAAACGCTTGTCAATTATAATCAACTATGCGTTAGAGGTTAAAAACAATTAAAAAGCATTTTGATTGAAAAGCGACTACAACAATAACAGTAGGAAGGGCAGTAAAAGAAGAAGAAAATGTTCATGTTGTGTTGGAATTGTTAAAACGCACGCACCCATCTTAATTAATTTAACACGAAATCAGTCAACCGATAATAGACAAAATGATCTACTCGTGTTCACAACTAAAACAAAATGGCTTTATTACATGCAACTAAACAATTTTCAATGAATTTTATATAACTGCGTATTTGAGGGCTAATTGTAGGCGACTAGTAGATCAGCTAAAACTCACACTAGACGGATCAGTTTACATAGAATTCCAATTAGAGTTGTGAGTTAGTTTTACTAATCTGTAAAAATATTTAAATATTTTATTAACATGAACTAGTTTCCTAACATTATTTTAACTGCATTATCCACTGATTATAGGGCATTTACAAATTCGTTTAATTCTTACCAAATGTCCTTTCACTTTTGCCTTTTACTGCTGCTGCTGCCACCGCCTCGTCTATTTATTGTTGTTTTATTTGAACGCACTGATTAGAATTCCAATGTGACAATTTATTATTACTATAATGGCAAATTATCTTATGGATGACCTGACAAATGATAGAGGCGGAATGAATTGATTAACGAAACGTTTATTTTTATTTTGTCAAACTTAAGAAAAACTCACATTGATAAATGAAAGTAAGGTGGTTGATTACAACTGCAAGAATTTCAAAAATGTTAAAACATTTACTCATTCCCAATAAAATTTCACTTTTGTGTGATTGTCCAACTTTATACAGCGTTGGCATTTGAATTTAAGGTTTGACAAAGCAATAAAATATAAGACAAGTTAATAAAAACTAAATGTTTGAAAATGTATGTATAAGATTTTGGACTTTTATGACTTCAACTATTGAATGGCTTGAGAATTTTTATACAAACTTGTGTTTTCTTTAGAGGTGAAGAAAAATGTCATGAAAAATTCATTATATTTTGGGATTATGGGACAATAATATCGAGAGAAATGATATCCAATGTCAATTTATTACTGCCGACAAACACTATGTATCCCCTCTATTACATTACTTAGGACATTTTATATCGAAAGAGGAATACGTTAATTAGACCACTCTTCATGTGGCAGAAAATTTTCAGATGTCATTTGGAAATAACACTGCAGGAGACAACAGACCAATAAGTCTCTCAACGTTTTTATAAAACCTTGGGAAGACTAATTAATGTTAATCAAAGCGATAAAAGAAAATTACGTTTGGGTAGTAAATACACTGAAGCTTGTGGGAGGTGATCTTAAGTTGATAAATCAATGGGCTACCAATTGTGGACTTGATACAAATCCTCAGCTGATGGAAAAGATACCTTTTACTAGGAAAAGAATAACAAAGTTCAACTATCCAAATATATAAAGGCCAAATTCCTAGATATGTGTAAAAAAGCACATGCGGCTATGTACTTTTTCCAAAAGCTTATTACGAAAACATTGAGCTTAGACCAAGTCTGATTTACTGTTTATACAAAGCCTTTCAACTAAAGTTTTATAGGGTTGTCGAACAATATCAGAGGAACTAAAATATAGGCGTTATAACCCACTTTTTGTTATGAAATATGATATTTTTAGGAAATTGTAACAGTTGAGTTATCCAAATTGTCTAAGAAAAACTCTAACATTTGTTTGAATATTTGGAAAAAGTAGGCGAACCAACAATAGCGGGCGTGGCATCTCCCATATCAAGCGTATACAAAATTTCGTGTATTTGGGAAACTATAACGGTAAGAATACTTCAATTTTGGCACGAATAACTTTAGTGTGAATGAAAATATTTAGAACAACCGAAAATAATGGGTAAGACAGAACTATACGTAATAGAATCTCGAAATGAGTAACATTATACATTGAACTATTAAGAGCATGGCCTACCTTGCGGCCGGGTGCAAGGGTTTTCTCCTCTGAGGTATATTGGGCACAGCCTTCGCTAAGAATACAGTCTCCGTGTATCAAGAACGTTAGGCCTTAGCTTTAGGAGAGAGAATACATATATATATATGGCATAGGATACATCAGTCCTAAAACCAACATTCTCTCTCAGCGAATTTGGCTTAAAACCACTACGTGGATACAGAATGAACCTCACCCAACTGACCAGGCCCCTGGGCATGTTTCCTTGATGATAGACCGCATCTTGGTGTATTGCAATCAGTGGGAAGAGGGGTGCTACCAGTACCCCTAGTCTTCCGATTCTCCCAATTCATGAATTGAAAAGAGGTCTAAACAGAACACCACATAATCTGGTACTACGGGTGGCCAGTTGCCCACAGGACTTATGCTGGCTGGTCAGTTGGTTGAGGTTTCTTCTGGATCCACGTAGTGCCTGTGGTTGAAACCTAAATCGCAGGAGGGGGTGCTTGGTTAAAAGACTGATACATGGTGAAATATAATTTTCAAGATACATATCTGTTATCGCTCCCAGATGCTAGCAGCGGTAAAAACTACAGAGCATGACTGTGGATTAATAAAATGTTGGATTTGAGCTGATAATGCAAAGATTGGATACACGAGATGTGGAGTTTTTCTGGTGCTTTTTGATGAGTAATTGATGGATTTTACAGATGGAGTGATTTGGTCGCTTATGATGTGCTGAATGATGTTTTAGCTGGACGGAGGAGGAGTTGCGGTGTGAAATCGTCACTGACCTTTCTTTAATTTATCGACAATTTTCCTTTCATGGTAAAGCACTTCGGCATTTCACCCAATTGACCAGCCAAGACAAGTTCTGCGGCCACAAATGTCTTACGCTACACCATGCTTTTAATCTGAGCTGGGAACCAGCAAACACGAAAACCTCATTCAAAAGATAAGGCATTTCTTATCAATTCTGTATTTATACCCTACACCGCTTTAGTGGGTAGGGTAAATTGGGTTTTTGCTGATGTTTGTAACGCACAATAATATTTATCCTATACCCATCTTAAAGTATGCCAATCGCCTTAGAATCATTTTGTGAGTCGATTTAGCTGTGTCCGTCCGTCTGTCCATACGACTGTCTATCTGTCATGTAAATTTTGTAATCAAATTACAGGTCGCATTTTTGAATATAATTCAATGAAATTTGGTACATGAACTTCTATTGTCTCAGTAACGAAGCCTATTGAATGGTTATGATCGGCCCAATATTTCACCCAGCCCCCATACTGAATCCCCGAAAAGAGCTTGTAAACCTTGTAATCAAAGTAGAGGTCGCAATTTTGAAGATAATTCAATGAAATTTTGCACATGATCTTCCATTGTACTAGAGACGAATCCTATTGAAAATGGGTAACAACGGTCCAATATTTGACCTAGCCCCCATAAAACTGAACCCCCCAAATAGGGCTTTTAAGTTCACAATTATGTTCAATAAACTCGTATCTCGACAAAAAGCTGCAAAACCAAGCTCAATACTAGCCTTGATAACCCTGATGAATTTTATGATGATAGGGCCTGATTTGACCCTCGCCCCCATACAAAGCTCCCTTCGAAATATGACTTAAATGTACACCATTTTATTCAAGGAAAAATGGCTAAAGTATATCTGAGACAAGGTAAAATTCAACTTAAATGCTTTATTATGAACACTAAATCACAATTTATTTTTATAACTGGTATAGGGTATTATATGGTCGGCCTGGCCCGATTATAACTTCTTACTTGTTTTACGTTATGCTTGAATAAATGGTGAATTTCTTTAAGTCTTTAAACAAGAAAAAAGACTTTATTTATTATTATTTCTTCACTATTTGTATTGATTTTTAAATTTCAATAAAATTTAAAAACTTATTGGCAAATTTTTCTATTGCATTATTATGTGGTTATTTGAGCATTTTTTTTTCTGTTTGTTACATGCCAAAATTTATTACAGTATTTTACTTTGGTTTATGGGTAAATTTTACTAAATATTGTGGAAAATTCAACAAACAACAAAAATTAGTTTTAACATTTCAAATGAAATTTATTGGGAATTAAAAACAGACACACACGCACATAGAATTGCTATGTTTAAGTGCATTTAATTAAATATAATAGAGAATAAAATCCAACATTTTAAAGTGGGTATAGTTGCATTGATATGTATAGTAAATAATTAAATATTTAATTTTGGCAAACCGAATAGTTTAGAATGTATTTAAAATGAACTAAAGCAGCAATTAGAAGTTATTATTTCATTGATTTAACGTAAGGCATTACTTAGTAACTAAAGTAATGACTGTTTAAAGTTTTTGAGTTTAAATTAATTACCAAAAACAGCAATTGAAATGAAGTAAATATAAACTTTTCACTAAACAAGTAAGAAATTATAGTCGGGCGAGGCCGACCATATAATATCCTACACCTTTGACAAAAATATTATGTGATTTAGTTGCCATAATAAAGCATTTAAGTTGAATTGTACCTTGCCTTAGATATACATACTTAAGCCGTTTATTGTTGAATAAAATTGTGGACATTTAAGTGAAATTTTGATGGGAGCTTTTCATAGGGGCTAGGGTCATATGAGAACCTATTATTATGGAATTCGTGGAGGTCATCAAGTCTTGTATACAACTTGGTTATTGCAGCTTTTTGTCGAGATATGAGTATATTAAACATAATTATGAACTTAAAAGCCCTATTCGGCAGGTTCGGTTGTAAGGGGGCTAGGTGAAATAATGGACCGATGTAAACCAACAGGCTTCATCTACGGTACCATTAAAGATCATGTGCCAAATTTCATTGAATTATCTCCAAAATTGCGACCTGTAGTTTGATTACAATTTTTAAAGCCCTATTCGGGGGTTCAGTTGTATGGGGGCTGGGTGAAATAATGGACCGATGGTAACCATTTTCAATAAGCTTCGTCCCTGGGATAATAGAAGATCACGTACCAAATTTCATTGAATTATCTTCAAAATTGCGACCTGTAGTTTGATTACAAGGATTACAAGCCCTATTGGGGGGTTCATTTGTATGGGGGCTAGGTGAAATAATGGACCGATCTTAACCATTTTCAATAGGCTTCGTCCCTGGGACAATAGAAGATCATGTACCAAATTTCATTGAATTATCTTCAAAATTGCGACCTGTAGTTTGATTACAAGGTTTATGGACGGACGGACGGGCAGAGGGACGGACGGACGGACGGACATAGCTGAATCGACTCAGAAAATGATTCTGAGGCGATTGGTATACTTTAAGGTGGGTATAGGACCAATATTATTGTGCGTTACAAACATCAGCACAAACCCAATATACCCTCCCCACTAAAGTGGTGTAGGGTATAAAAAGAATTCAAATAATTTTTTCTCCTAAAAGCTCTTTATTTTAAAGAAAATAAATCCCTAAGAGTATGCTAATTGATTTTTATTATTAAAAATAATTTATCATATAAGCCCTTTTAAATAAAATAAGTTGCCTTGCTGGGGGGAAAAAATATAAAAATAATAAAATAAATTTTAATATGTGCTTTTAAGCATATAATTGGAAAATATTTTGTAAAATATTTGCAAATATGCAACACCTGTGTACCTGAGTAGTTTTCCTATGTATGTGTATTATTTTAATATAAAATAAAAATATTTTTTTTCTGCAACAGTAATATTTGTTACCAGGTAACATTTAAAAACGTTTTTATTTTCATTTAGTTTTGTATCTTGTCTTTTTTTTTTTTTTTTGCTGCAACACATTACCTCCATT
>NW_023996432.1:0-43618 GCF_015586225.1 Lucilia sericata | reverse complement strand
TTTTATAGTTTTCATGTTATAACAGTCGTTTATATCTCTTTTTTTGCATTATAGTTGCCATTTGTTTTGGTATATAATTTATTGCATAATATATTTTTAAGAAAATGGCCAATTGATAGATCGGTAGAATTATTTTCACAGCTTTAAAAAGGCGGTAATTTGAGGTTCCGATATGGTTGCAAATAACATTGACAGTTTTCATGCTATGACAGTCATTTATGCTTCATTTTAAGCATTATGATTGCACTTTAATATGGTATATAATTTGTAGCATAATGTGTGTTTTTACTAATTGGTGAATTTGATAGATCGGAGAATTATTGTTCTATGTTTAATAAACGCGGTAATCTGAGGTTCCGATATGGCTGCAATTAACTTTGGCAGTTTTCGTGCTAGGACAGTCGTTATATGCACCATTTTAAAGCATTAAATTGCCATTTGCTTTGCTATAATTTTATGGCATAATGTATTTTTGGAAAACGGCCAATTGGATAAATCGGTAGAATTATTTTCCCATTTATAAACCGGTAATTGAGGTTCCGATATGGTTGTGAATACTTTGACAGTTTTCATGCTATGACAGTCATTTATGCATCATTTTAAAGCATTACAGTTGCACTTTGTTTTTGTGTATAATTTGTGGCATAATGAATTTTTACAAAAATTGGATAGATCGGTATATTTATGGTACAGGTTTAAAAATGCGGTAATTTAAGGCCCCGATATGGTTTGCAAATAACTTTTAGTTTTCATGTTATAACAGTCGTTTATACATTTTTTATTGCATTTTAGTTGCCATTTGTTGGTATACAATCTATTGCATAATGTATTTTTAGAAGATGGCCAATTGGATAGATCGATAGAAATTTTTTCCCAGGTTTAAAAAGGCGGTAATTTGAGGTTCCGATATGGTGGTGAATTACTTTGATTTTCATGCTATGACAGTCATTTATGCACCATTTTAAAGCATTAAAATTGCCATTTGTTTTGTATATAATTTATTGCATAATGTATTTTTAGAAAATGGCCAATTGGATAGATCGGTAGAATTATTTTCCCAGGTTTAAAAAGGCGGTAATTTGAGGTTCCGATATGGTTGTGAATAACTTTGACAGTTTCATGCTATGACAGTCATTTATATCATTTTAAGGCATTATGATTGCACTTTAATTGGTATATCATTTGTGGCACAATGTGTTCGTCTAAAAATGGTCAATTTGAAGGATCGGTAGAATTATTGTTCTATGTTTAAAAACGCGGTAATTTGAGGTTCCGATATGGTTGCAAATAACTTGACAGTTTTCATGCTAGGGCAATAGTTTATGCATCATTTTAAAGCATTACAGTTGCACTTTATTTTGGTGTATAATTTGTGGCATAATGAAATTTTACAAAAATTGGATAGATCGGTATATTTATTGGTACAGGTTCAAAAATGCGGTAATTTAAGGCTCCGATATGGTTGCAAATAACTTTTATAGTTTTCATGTTATAACAGTCGTTTATATATCTTTTTTTGCATTATTGCCATTTGCTTTGGTATATAACTTATTCCATAATGTATTTTTGGAAAATGGCCAATTGGATAGATCGGTAGAATTATTTTCACAGCTTTAAAAACGCGGTAGTTTGAGGTTCCGATATGGCTGCAAATAACATTGACAGTTTTCACGCTATGACAGTCATTTATGCATCATTTTAAGCATTATGATTGCACTTAATATGGTATATCATTTGTAGCATAATGTGTATTTTTACAAATTGGTCAATTTGATAGATCGGTAGAATTATTGTTCTATGTTTAATAAAAGCAGTAATCTGAGGTTCCGATATGGTTGCAATTAACTTTGGCAGTTTTCGTGCTAGGACAGTCGTTTATGCACCATTTTAAAGCATTAAAATTGCCATTGTTTTGGTATATAATTTATTGCATAATGTATTTTTAGAAAATGGCCAATTGGATAGATCGGTAGAATTATTTTCCCAGGTTTAAAAAGGCGGTAATTTGAGGTTCCGATATGGTTGTGAATAACTTTGACAGTTTTCATGCTATGACAGTCATTTATGCATCATTTTAAAGCATTATGATTGCACTTTAATTTGGTATATCATTTGTGGCACAATGTGTTCGTCTAAAAAATGGTCAATTTGAAGGATCGGTAGAATTATTGTTCTATGTTTAAAAACGCGGTAATTTGAGGTTCCGATATGGTTGCAAATAACTTTGACAGTTTTCATGCTAGGGCAATAGTTTATGCATCATTTTAAAGCATTACAGTTGCACTTTATTTGGTGTATAATTTGTGGCATAATGAATTTTTACAAAAGTTGGATAGATCGGTATATTTATTGGTACAGGTTTAAAAATGCGGTAATTCAAGGCTCCGATATGGTTGCAAATAACTTTTATAGTTTTCATGTTATAACAGTCGTTTATATATCTTTTTATTGCATTATAGTTGCCATTTGTTTTGGTATATAATTTATTGCATAATATATTTTTAGAAAATGGCCAATTGGATAGATCGGTAGAATTATTTTCACAGCTTTAAAAAGGCGGTAATTTGAGGTTCCGATATGGTTGCAAATAACATTGACAGTTTTCATGCTATGACAGTCATTTATGCTTCATTTTAAAGCATTATGATTGCACTTTAATATGGTATATAATTTGTAGCATAATGTGTGTTTTTACTAATTGGTGAATTTGATAGATCGGTAGAATTATTGTTCTATGTTTAATAAACGCGGTAATCTGAGGTTCCGATATGGCTGCAATTAACTTTGGCAGTTTTCGTGCTAGGACAGTCGTTTATGCACCATTTTAAAGCATTAAAATTGCCATTTGCTTTGGTATATAATTTATTGCATAATGTATTTTTGGAAAACGGCCAATTGGATAAATCGGTAGAATTATTTTCCCAGGTTTAAAAACGCGGTAATTTGAGGTTCCGATATGGTTGTGAATAACTTTGACAGTTTTCATGCTATGACAGTCATTTATGCATCATTTTAAAGCATTACAGTTGCACTTTGTTTTTGTGTATAATTTGTGGCATAATGAATTTTTACAAAAATTGGATAGATCGGTATATTTATTGGTACAGGTTTAAAAATGCGGTAATTTAAGGCCCCGATATGGTTGCAAATAACTTTTATAGTTTTCATGTTATAACAGTCGTTTATACATCTTTTTATTGCATTTTAGTTGCCATTTGTTTTGGTATACAATCTATTGCATAATGTATTTTTAGAAGATGGCCAATTGGATAGATCGATAGAATTATTTTCCCAGGTTTAAAAAGGCGGTAATTTGAGGTTCCGATATGGTTGTGAATTACTTTGACAGTTTTCATGCTATGACAGTCATTTATGCATCAGTTTAGAGCATTATGATTGCACTTTAATTTGGTATATCATTTGTGGCATAATGTGTTCGTCTAAAAAATGGTCAATTTGATGGATCGGTAGAATTATTGTTCTATGTTTAAAAACGCGGTAATTTGAGGTTCCGATATGGTTGCAAATAACTTTGACAGTTTTCATGCTAGGGCATTAGTTTACGCATCATTTTAAAGCATTACAGTTGCACTTTATTTTGGTGTATAATTTGTGGCATAATGAATTTTTACAAAAATTGGATAGATCGGTATATTTATTGGTACAGGTTCAAAAATGCGGTAATTTAAGGCTCCGATATGGTTGCAAATACCTTTTATAGTTTTCATGTTATAACAGTCGTTTATATATCTTTTTATTGCATTATAGTTGCCATTTGCTTTGGTATATAACTTATTCCATAATGTATTTTTGGAAAATGGCCAATTGGATAGATCGGTAGAATTATTTTCACAGCTTTAAAAACGCGGTAGTTTGAGGTTCCGATATGGCTGCAAATAACATTGACAGTTTTCACGCTATGACAGTCATTTATGCATCATTTTAAAGCATTATGATTGCACTTTAATATCGTATATCATTTGTAGCATAATGTGTATTTTTAAAAATTGGTCAATTTGATAGATCGGTAGAATTATTGTTCTATGTTTAATAAACGCAGTAATCTGAGGTTCCGATATGGTTGCAATTAACTTTGGCAGTTTTCGTGCTAGGACAGTCGTTTATGCACCATTTTAAAGCATTAAAATTGCCATTTGTTTTGGTATATAATTTATTGCATAATGTATTTTTAGAAAATGGCCAATTGGATAGATCGGTAGAATTATTTTCCCAGGTTTAAAAAGGCGGTAATTTGAGGTTCCGATATGGTTGTGAATAACTTTGACAGTTTTCATGCTATGACAGTCATTTATGCATCATTTTAAAGCATTATGATTGCACTTTAATTTGGTATATCATTTGTGGCACAATGTGTTCGTCTAAAAAATGGTCAATTTGAAGGATCGGTAGAATTATTGTTCTATGTTTAAAAACGCGGTAATTTGAGGTTCCGATATGGTTGCAAATAACTTTGACAGTTTTCATGCTAGGGCAATAGTTTATGCATCATTTTAAAGCATTACAGTTGCACTTTATTTTGGTGTATAATTTGTGGCATAATGAAATTTTACAAAAATTGGATAGATCGGTATATTTATTGGTACAGGTTCAAAAATGCGGTAATTTAAGGCTCCGATATGGTTGCAAATAACTTTTATAGTTTTCATGTTATAACAGTCGTTTATATATCTTTTTATTGCATTATAGTTGCCATTTGCTTTGGTATATAACTTATTCCATAATGTATTTTTGGAAAATGGCCAATTGGATAGATCGGTAGAATTATTTTCACAGCTTTAAAAACGCGGTAGTTTGAGGTTCCGATATGGCTGCAAATAACATTGACAGTTTTCACGCTATGACAGTCATTTATGCATCATTTTAAAGCATTATGATTGCACTTTAATATGGTATATCATTTGTAGCATAATGTGTATTTTTACAAATTGGTCAATTTGATAGATCGGTAGAATTATTGTTCTATGTTTAATAAAAGCAGTAATCTGAGGTTCCGATATGGTTGCAATTAACTTTGGCAGTTTTCGTGCTAGGACAGTCGTTTATGCACCATTTTAAAGCATTAAAATTGCCATTTGTTTTGGTATATAATTTATTGCATAATGTATTTTTAGAAAATGGCCAATTGGATAGATCGGTAGAATTATTTTCCCAGGTTTAAAAAGGCGGTAATTTGAGGTTCCGATATGGTTGTGAATAACTTTGACAGTTTTCATGCTATGACAGTCATTTATGCATCATTTTAAAGCATTATGATTGCACTTTAATTGGTATATCATTTGTGGCACAATGTGTTCGTCTAAAAAATGGTCAATTTGAAGGATCGGTAGAATTATTGTTCTATGTTTAAAAACGCGGTAATTTGAGGTTCCGATATGGTTGCAAATAACTTTGACAGTTTTCATGCTAGGGCAATAGTTTATGCATCATTTTAAAGCATTACAGTTGCACTTTATTTTGGTGTATAATTTGTGGCATAATGAATTTTTACAAAAGTTGGATAGATCGGTATATTTATTGGTACAGGTTTAAAAATGCGGTAATTCAAGGCTCCGATATGGTTGCAAATAACTTTTATAGTTTTCATGTTATAACAGTCGTTTATATATCTTTTTATTGCATTATAGTTGCCATTTGCTTTGGTATATAACTTATTGCATAATATATTTTTGGAAAATGGCCAATTGGATAGATCGGTAGAATTATTTTCACAGCTTTAAAAACGCGGTAGTTTGAGGTTCCGATATGGCTGCAAATAACATTGACAGTTTTCACGCTATGACAGTCATTTATGCATCATTTTAAAGCATTATGATTGCACTTTAATATCGTATATCATTTGTAGCATAATGTGTATTTTTAAAAATTGGTCAATTTGATAGATCGGTAGAATTATTGTTCTATGTTTAATAAACGCAGTAATCTGAGGTTCCGATATGGTTGCAATTAACTTTGGCAGTTTTCGTGCTAGGACAGTCGTTTATGCACCATTTTAAAGCATTAAAATTGCCATTTGTTTTGGTATATAATTTATTGCATAATGTATTTTTAGAAAATGGCCAATTGGATAGATCGGTAGAATTATTTTCCCAGGTTTAAAAAGGCGGTAATTTGAGGTTCCGATATGGTTGTGAATAACTTTGACAGTTTTCATGCTATGACAGTCATTTATGCATCATTTTAAAGCATTATGATTGCACTTTAATTTGGTATATCATTTGTGGCACAATGTGTTCGTCTAAAAAATGGTCAATTTGAAGGATCGGTAGAATTATTGTTCTATGTTTAAAAACGCGGTAATTTGAGGTTCCGATATGGTTGCAAATAACTTTGACAGTTTTCATGCTAGGGCAATAGTTTATGCATCATTTTAAAGCATTACAGTTGCACTTTATTTTGGTGTATAATTTGTGGCATAATGAATTTTTACAAAATTGGATAGATCGGTATATTTATTGGTACAGGTTCAAAAATGCGGTAATTTAAGGCTCCGATATGGTTGCAAATACCTTTTATAGTTTTCATGTTATAACAGTCGTTTTATATATCTTTTTATTGCATTATAGTTGCCATTTGCTTTGGTATATAACTTATTCCATAATGTATTTTTGGAAAATGGCCAATTGGATAGATCGGTAGAATTATTTTCACAGCTTTAAAAACGCGGTAGTTTGAGGTTCCGATATGGCTGCAAATAACATTGACAGTTTTCACGCTATGACAGTCATTTATGCATCATTTTAAAGCATTATGATTGCACTTTAATATCGTATATCATTTGTAGCATAATGTGTATTTTTAAAAATTGGTCAATTTGATAGATCGGTAGAATTATTGTTCTATGTTTAATAAACGCAGTAATCTGAGGTTCCGATATGGTTGCAATTAACTTTGGCAGTTTTCGTGCTAGGACAGTCGTTTATGCACCATTTTAAAGCATTAAAATTGCCATTTGTTTTGGTATATAATTTATTGCATAATGTATTTTTAGAAAATGGCCAATTGGATAGATCGGTAGAATTATTTTCCCAGGTTTAAAAAGGCGGTAATTTGAGGTTCCGATATGGTTGTGAATAACTTTGACAGTTTTCATGCTATGACAGTCATTTATGCATCATTTTAAAGCATTATGATTGCACTTTAATTTGGTATATCATTTGTGGCACAATGTGTTCGTCTAAAAAATGGTCAATTTGAAGGATCGGTAGAATTATTGTTCTATGTTTAAAAACGCGGTAATTTGAGGTTCCGATATGGTTGCAAATAACTTTGACAGTTTTCATGCTAGGGCAATAGTTTATGCATCATTTTAAAGCATTACAGTTGCACTTTATTTTGGTGTATAATTTGTGGCATAATGAAATTTTACAAAAATTGGATAGATCGGTATATTTATTGGTACAGGTTCAAAAATGCGGTAATTTAAGGCTCCGATATGGTTGCAAATAACTTTTATAGTTTTCATGTTATAACAGTCGTTTATATATCTTTTTATTGCATTATAGTTGCCATTTGCTTTGGTATATAACTTATTCCATAATGTATTTTTGGAAAATGGCCAATTGGATAGATCGGTAGAATTATTTTCACAGCTTTAAAAACGCGGTAGTTTGAGGTTCCGATATGGCTGCAAATAACATTGACAGTTTTCACGCTATGACAGTCATTTATGCATCATTTTAAAGCATTATGATTGCACTTTAATATGGTATATCATTTGTAGCATAATGTGTATTTTTACAAATTGGTCAATTTGATAGATCGGTAGAATTATTGTTCTATGTTTAATAAAAGCAGTAATCTGAGGTTCCGATATGGTTGCAATTAACTTTGGCAGTTTTCGTGCTAGGACAGTCGTTTATGCACCATTTTAAAGCATTAAAATTGCCATTTGTTTTGGTATATAATTTATTGCATAATGTATTTTTAGAAAATGGCCAATTGGATAGATCGGTAGAATTATTTTCCCAGGTTTAAAAAGGCGGTAATTTGAGGTTCCGATATGGTTGTGAATAACTTTGACAGTTTTCATGCTATGACAGTCATTTATGCATCATTTTAAAGCATTATGATTGCACTTTAATTTGGTATATCATTTGTGGCACAATGTGTTCGTCTAAAAAATGGTCAATTTGAAGGATCGGTAGAATTATTGTTCTATGTTTAAAAACGCGGTAATTTGAGGTTCCGATATGGTTGCAAATAACTTTGACAGTTTTCATGCTAGGGCAATAGTTTATGCATCATTTTAAAGCATTACAGTTGCACTTTATTTTGGTGTATAATTTGTGGCATAATGAATTTTTACAAAAGTTGGATAGATCGGTATATTTATTGGTACAGGTTTAAAAATGCGGTAATTCAAGGCTCCGATATGGTTGCAAATAACTTTTATAGTTTTCATGTTATAACAGTCGTTTATATATCTTTTTATTGCATTATAGTTGCCATTTGTTTTGGTATATAATTTATTGCATAATATATTTTTAGAAAATGGCCAATTGGATAGATCGGTAGAATTATTTTCACAGCTTTAAAAAGGCGGTAATTTGAGGTTCCGATATGGTTGCAAATAACATTGACAGTTTTCATGCTATGACAGTCATTTATGCTTCATTTTAAAGCATTATGATTGCACTTTAATATGGTATATAATTTGTAGCATAATGTGTGTTTTTACTAATTGGTGAATTTGATAGATCGGTAGAATTATTGTTCTATGTTTAATAAACGCGGTAATCTGAGGTTCCGATATGGCTGCAATTAACTTTGGCAGTTTTCGTGCTAGGACAGTCGTTTATGCACCATTTTAAAGCATTAAAATTGCCATTTGCTTTGGTATATAATTTATTGCATAATGTATTTTTGGAAAACGGCCAATTGGATAAATCGGTAGAATTATTTTCCCAGGTTTAAAAACGCGGTAATTTGAGGTTCCGATATGGTTGTGAATAACTTTGACAGTTTTCATGCTATGACAGTCATTTATGCATCATTTTAAAGCATTACAGTTGCACTTTGTTTTTGTGTATAATTTGTGGCATAATGAATTTTTACAAAAATTGGATAGATCGGTATATTTATTGGTACAGGTTTAAAAATGCGGTAATTTAAGGCCCCGATATGGTTGCAAATAACTTTTATAGTTTTCATGTTATAACAGTCGTTTATACATCTTTTTATTGCATTTTAGTTGCCATTTGTTTTGGTATACAATCTATTGCATAATGTATTTTTAGAAGATGGCCAATTGGATAGATCGATAGAATTATTTTCCCAGGTTTAAAAAGGCGGTAATTTGAGGTTCCGATATGGTTGTGAATTACTTTGACAGTTTTCATGCTATGACAGTCATTTATGCATCAGTTTAGAGCATTATGATTGCACTTTAATTTGGTATATCATTTGTGGCATAATGTGTTCGTCTAAAAAATGGTCAATTTGATGGATCGGTAGAATTATTGTTCTATGTTTAAAAACGCGGTAATTTGAGGTTCCGATATGGTTGCAAATAACTTTGACAGTTTTCATGCTAGGGCATTAGTTTACGCATCATTTTAAAGCATTACAGTTGCACTTTATTTTGGTGTATAATTTGTGGCATAATGAATTTTTACAAAAATTGGATAGATCGGTATATTTATTGGTACAGGTTCAAAAATGCGGTAATTTAAGGCTCCGATATGGTTGCAAATACCTTTTATAGTTTTCATGTTATAACAGTCGTTTATATATCTTTTTATTGCATTATAGTTGCCATTTGCTTTGGTATATAACTTATTCCATAATGTATTTTTGGAAAATGGCCAATTGGATAGATCGGTAGAATTATTTTCACAGCTTTAAAAACGCGGTAGTTTGAGGTTCCGATATGGCTGCAAATAACATTGACAGTTTTCACGCTATGACAGTCATTTATGCATCATTTTAAAGCATTATGATTGCACTTTAATATCGTATATCATTTGTAGCATAATGTGTATTTTTAAAAATTGGTCAATTTGATAGATCGGTAGAATTATTGTTCTATGTTTAATAAACGCAGTAATCTGAGGTTCCGATATGGTTGCAATTAACTTTGGCAGTTTTCGTGCTAGGACAGTCGTTTATGCACCATTTTAAAGCATTAAAATTGCCATTTGTTTTGGTATATAATTTATTGCATAATGTATTTTTAGAAAATGGCCAATTGGATAGATCGGTAGAATTATTTTCCCAGGTTTAAAAAGGCGGTAATTTGAGGTTCCGATATGGTTGTGAATAACTTTGACAGTTTTCATGCTATGACAGTCATTTATGCATCATTTTAAAGCATTATGATTGCACTTTAATTTGGTATATCATTTGTGGCACAATGTGTTCGTCTAAAAAATGGTCAATTTGAAGGATCGGTAGAATTATTGTTCTATGTTTAAAAACGCGGTAATTTGAGGTTCCGATATGGTTGCAAATAACTTTGACAGTTTTCATGCTAGGGCAATAGTTTATGCATCATTTTAAAGCATTACAGTTGCACTTTATTTTGGTGTATAATTTGTGGCATAATGAAATTTTACAAAAATTGGATAGATCGGTATATTTATTGGTACAGGTTCAAAAATGCGGTAATTTAAGGCTCCGATATGGTTGCAAATAACTTTTATAGTTTTCATGTTATAACAGTCGTTTATATATCTTTTTATTGCATTATAGTTGCCATTTGCTTTGGTATATAACTTATTCCATAATGTATTTTTGGAAAATGGCCAATTGGATAGATCGGTAGAATTATTTTCACAGCTTTAAAAACGCGGTAGTTTGAGGTTCCGATATGGCTGCAAATAACATTGACAGTTTTCACGCTATGACAGTCATTTATGCATCATTTTAAAGCATTATGATTGCACTTTAATATGGTATATCATTTGTAGCATAATGTGTATTTTTACAAATTGGTCAATTTGATAGATCGGTAGAATTATTGTTCTATGTTTAATAAAAGCAGTAATCTGAGGTTCCGATATGGTTGCAATTAACTTTGGCAGTTTTCGTGCTAGGACAGTCGTTTATGCACCATTTTAAAGCATTAAAATTGCCATTTGTTTTGGTATATAATTTATTGCATAATGTATTTTTAGAAAATGGCCAATTGGATAGATCGGTAGAATTATTTTCCCAGGTTTAAAAAGGCGGTAATTTGAGGTTCCGATATGGTTGTGAATAACTTTGACAGTTTTCATGCTATGACAGTCATTTATGCATCATTTTAAAGCATTATGATTGCACTTTAATTTGGTATATCATTTGTGGCACAATGTGTTCGTCTAAAAAATGGTCAATTTGAAGGATCGGTAGAATTATTGTTCTATGTTTAAAAACGCGGTAATTTGAGGTTCCGATATGGTTGCAAATAACTTTGACAGTTTTCATGCTAGGGCAATAGTTTATGCATCATTTTAAAGCATTACAGTTGCACTTTATTTTGGTGTATAATTTGTGGCATAATGAATTTTTACAAAAGTTGGATAGATCGGTATATTTATTGGTACAGGTTTAAAAATGCGGTAATTCAAGGCTCCGATATGGTTGCAAATAACTTTTATAGTTTTCATGTTATAACAGTCGTTTATATATCTTTTTATTGCATTATAGTTGCCATTTGTTTTGGTATATAATTTATTGCATAATATATTTTTAGAAAATGGCCAATTGACGAACACATTGTGGCACAATGTGTTCGTCTAAAAAATGGTCAATTTGAAGGATCGGTAGAATTATTGTTCTATGTTTAAAAACGCGGTAATTTGAGGTTCCGATATGGTTGCAAATAACTTTGACAGTTTTCATGCTAGGGCATGTATTTTTAGAAGATGGCCAATTGGATAGATCGATAGAATTATTTTCCCAGGTTTAAAAAGGCGGTAATTTGAGGTTCCGATATGGTTGTGAATTACTTTGACAGTTTTCATGCTATGGCAGTCATTTATGCATCAGTTTAGAGCATTATGATTGCACTTTAATTTGGTATATCATTTGTGGCATAATGTGTTCATCTAAAAAATGGTCAATTTGATGGATTGGTAGAATTATTGTTCTATGTTTAAAAACGCGGTAATTTGATGTTCCGATATGGTTGCAAATAACTTTGACAGCTTTCATGCTAGGGCATTAGTTTACGCATCATTTTAAAGCATTACAGTTGCACTTTATTTTGGTGTATAATTTGTGGCATAATGAATTTTTACAAAAATTGGATAGATCGGAATATTTATTGGTACAGGTTCAAAAATGCGGTAATATGGTTGCAAATAACTTTTATAGTTTTCATGTTATAACAGTCGTTTATATATCTTTTTATTGCATTATAGTTGCCATTTGCTTTGGTATATAATTTATTCCATAATATATTTTTGGAAAATGGCTAATTGGATAGATCGGTAGAATTATTTTCACAGCTTTAAAAACGCGGTAGTTTGAGGTTCCGATATGGCTGCAAATAACATTGACAGTTTTCACGCTATGACAGTCATTTATGCATCATTTTAAAGCATTATGATTGCACTTTAATATGGTATATATCATTTGTAGCATAATTTGTATTTTTACAAATTGGTCAATTTGATAGATCGGTAGAATTATTGTTCTATTTTTAATAAACGCAGTAATCTGAGGTTCCGATATGGTTGCAATTAACTTTGGCAGTTTTCTTGCTAGGACAGTCGTTTATGCACCATTTTAAAGCATTAAAATTGCCATTTGTTTTGGTATATAATTTATTGCATAATGTATTTTTAGAAAATGGCCAATTGGATAGATCGGTAGAATTATTTTCCCAGGTTTAAAAAGGCGGTAATTTGAGGTTCCGATATGGTTGTGAATAACTTTGACAGTTTTCATGCTATGACAGTCATTTATGCATCATTTTAAAGCATTATGATTGCACTTTAATTTGGTATATCATTTGTGGCACAATGTGTTCGTCTAAAAAATGGTCAATTTGAAGGATCGGTAGAATTATTGTTCTATGTTTAAAAACGCGGTAATTTGAGGTTCCGATATGGTTGCAAATAACTTTGACAGTTTTCATGCTAGGGCAATAGTTTATGCATCATTTTAAAGCATTACAGTTGCACTTTATTTTGGTGTATAATTTGTGGCATAATGAATTTTTACAAAAGTTGGATAGATCGGTATATTTATTGGTACAGGTTTAAAAATGCGGTAATTCAAGGCTCCGATATGGTTGCAAATAACTTTTATAGTTTTCATGTTATAACAGTCGTTTATATATCTTTTTATTGCATTATAGTTGCCATTTGTTTTGGTATATAATTTATTGCATAATATATTTTTAGAAAATTGCCAATTGGATAGATCGGTAGAATTATTTTCACAGCTTTAAAAAGGCGGTAATTTGAGGTTCCGATTTGGTTGCAAATAACATTGACAGTTTTCATGCTATGACAGTCATTTATGTATCATTTTAAAGCATTATGATTGCACTTTAATATGGTATATAATTTGTAGCATAATGTGTGTTTTTACAAATTGGTCAATTTGATAGATCGGTAGAATTATTGTTCTATGTTTAATAAACGCGGTAATCTGAGGTTCCGATATGGCTGCAATTAACTTTGGCAGTTTTCGTGCTAGGACAGTCGTTTATGCACCATTTTAAAGCATTAAAATTGCCATTTGTTTTGGTATATAATTTATTGCATAATGTATTTTTAGAAAACGGCCAATTGGATAAATCGGTAGAATTATTTTCCCAGGTTTAAAAACGCGGTAATTTGAGGTTCCGATATGGTTGTGAATAACTTTGACAGTTTTCATGCTATGACAGTCATTTATGCATCATTTTAAAGCATTACAGTTGCACTTTGTTTTTGTGTATTTGTGGCATAATGAATTTTTACAAAAATTGGATAGATCGGTATATTTATTGGTACAGGTTTAAAAATGCGGTAATTTAAGGCCCCGATATGGTTGCAAATAACTTTTATAGTTTTCATGTTATAACAGTCGTTTATACATCTTTTTATTGCATTTAGTTGCCATTTGTTTTGGTATATAATTTATTGCATAATGTATTTTTAGAAGATGGCCAATTGGATAGATCGATAGAATTATTTTCCCAGGTTTAAAAAGGCGGTAATTTGAGGTTCCGATATGGTTGTGAATCACTTTGACAGTTTTCATGATATGACAGTCATTTATGCATCAGTTTAGAGCATTATGATTGCACTTTAATTTGGTATATCATTTGTGGCATAATGTGTTCGTCTAAAAAATGGTCAATTTGATGGATCGGTAGAATTATTGTTCTATGTTTAAAAACGCGGTAATTTGAGGTTCCGATATGGTTGCAAATAACTTTGACAGTTTTCATGCTAGGGCATTAGTTTACGCATCATTTTAAAGCATTACAGTTGCACTTTATTTTGGTGTATAATTTGTGGCATAATGAATTTTTACAAAAATTGGATAGATCGGTATATTTATTGGTACAGGTTCAAAAATGCGGTAATTTAAGGCTCCGATATGGTTGCAAATAACTTTTATAGTTTTCATGTTATAACAGTCGTTTATATATCTTTTTATTGCATTATAGTTGCCATTTGCTTTGGTATATAATTTATTCCATAATATATTTTTGGAAAATGGCCAATTGGATAGATCACAGCTTTAAAAACGCTGTAGTTTGAGGTTCCGATATGGCTGCAAATAACATTGACAGTTTTCACGCTATGACAGTCATTTATGCATCATTTTAAAGCATTATGATTGCACTTTAATATGGTATATCATTTGTAGCATAATATATATTTTTACAAATTGGTCAATTTGATAGATCGGTAGAATTATTGTTCTATGTTTAATAAACGCAGTAATATGAGGTTCCGATATGGTTGCAATTAACTTTGGCAGTTTTCGTGCTAGGACAGTCGTTTATGCACCATTTTAAAGCATTAAAATTGCCATTTGTTTTGGTATATAATTTATTGCATAATGTATTTTTAGAAAATGGCCAATTGGATAGATCGGTAGAATTATTTTCCCAGGTTTAAAAAGGCGGTAATTTGAGGTTCCGATATGGTTGTGAATAACTTTGACAGTTTTCATGCTATGACAGTCATTTATGCATCAGTTTAGAGCATTATGATTGCACTTTAATTTGGTATATCATTTGTGGCACAATGTGTTCGTCTAAAAAATGGTCAATTTGAAGGATCGGTAGAATTATTGTTCTATGTTTAAAAACGCGGTAATTTGAGGTTCCGATATGGTTGCAAATAACTTTGACAGTTTTCATGCTAGGGCAATAGTTTATGCATCATTTTAAAGCATTACAGTTGCACTTTATTTTGGTGTATAATTTGTGGCATAATGAATTTTTACAAAAGTTGGATAGATCGGTATATTTATTGGTACAGGTTTAAAAATGCGGTATTTCAAGGCTCCGATATGGTTGCAAATAACTTTTATAGTTTTCATGTTATAACAGTCGTTTATATATCTTTTTATTGCATTATAGTTGCCATTTGTTTTGGTATATAATTTATTGCATAATATATTTTTAGAAAATTGCCAATTGGATAGATCGGTAGAATTATTTTCACAGCTTTAAAAAGGCGGTAATTTGAGGTTCCGATATGGTTGCAAATAACATTGACAGTTTTCATGCTATGACAGTCATTTATGCATCATTTTAAAGCATTATGATTGCACTTTAATATGGTATATAAGTTGTAGCATAATGTGTGTTTTTACAAATTGGTCAATTTGATAGATCGGTAGAATTATTGTTCTATGTTTAATAAAAGCAGTAATCTGAGGTTCCGATATGGTTGCAATTAACTTTGGCAGTTTTCGTGCTAGGACAGTCGTTTATGCACCATTTTAAAGCATTAAAATTGCCATTTGTTTTGGTATATAATTTATTGCATAATTTATTTTAAGAAAATGGCCAATTGGATAGATCGGTAGAATTATTTTCCCAGGTTTAAAAAGGCGGTAATTTGAGGTTCCGATATGGTTGTGAATAACTTTGACAGTTTTCATGCTATGACAGTCATTTATGCATCAGTTTAGAGCATTATGATTGCACTTTAATTTGGTATATCATTTGTGGCATAATGTGTTCGTCTAAAAAATGGTCAATTTGATGGATCGGTAGAATTATTGTTCTATGTTTAAAAACGCGGTAATTTGAGGTTCCGATATGGTTGCAAATAACTTTGACAGTTTTCATGCTAGGGCAATAGTTTATGCATCATTTTAAAGCATTACAGTTGCACTTTATTTTGGTGTATAATTTGTGGCATAATGAATTTTTACAAAAGTTGGACAGATCGGTATATTTATTGGTACAGGTTTAAAAATGCGGTAATTCAAGGCTCCGATATGGTTGCAAATAACTTTTATAGTTTTAATGTTATAAAAGTCGTTTATATATCTTTTTATTGCATTATAGTTGCCATTTGTTTTGGTATATAATTTATTGCATAATATATTTTTAGAAAATTGCCAATTGGATAGATCGGTAGAATTATTTTCACAGCTTTAAAAAGGCGGTAATTTGAGGTTCCGATATGGTTGCAAATAACATTGACAGTTTTCATGCTATGACAGTCATTTATGCTTCATTTTAAAGCATTGTGATTGCACTTTAATATGGTATATAATTTGTAGCATAATGTGTGTTTTTACTAATTGGTGAATTTGATAGATCGGTAGAATTATTGTTCTATGTTTAATAAACGCGGTAATCTGAGGTTCCGATATGGCTGCAATTAACTTTGGCAGTTTTCGTGCTAGGACAGTCGTTTATGCACCATTTTAAAGCATTAAAATTGCCATTTGTTTTGGTATATAATTTATTGCATAATGTATTTTTAGAAAACGGCCAATTGGATAAATCGGTAGAATTATTTTCCCAGGTTTAAAAACACGGTAATTTGAGGTTCCGATATGGTTGCAAATAACTTTGACAGTTTTCATGCTAGGGCAATAGTTTACGCATCATTTTAAAGCATTACAGTTGCACTTTATTTTGGTGTATAATTTGTGGCATAATGAATTTTTACAAAAATTGGATAGATCGGTATATTTATTGGTACAGGTTCAAAAATGCGGTAATTTAAGGCTCCGATATGGTTGCAAGTAACTTTTATAGTTTTCATGTTATAACAGTCGTTTATATATCTTTTTATTGCATTATAGTTGCCATTTGCTTTGGTATATAATTTATTCCATAATATATTTTTGGAAAATGGCCAATTGGATAGATCGCTAGAATTATTTTCACAGCTTTAAAAACGCGGTAGTTTGAGGTTCCGATATAGCTGCAAATAACATTGACAGTTTTCACGCTATGACAGTCATTTATGCATCATTTTAAAGCATTATGATTGCACTTTAATATGGTATATCATTTGTAGCATAATGTGTATTTTTACAAATTGGTTCAATTTGATAGATCGGTAGAATTATTGTTCCCAGGTTTAAAAAGGCGGTAATTTGAGGTTCCGATATGGTTGCAATTAACTTTGGCAGTTTTCGTGCTAGGACAGTCGTTTATGCACCATTTTATTGCATATATAATTTATTGCATAATGTATTTTTAGAAAATGGCCAATTGGATAGATCGGTAGAATTATTTTCCCAGGTTTAAAAAGGCGGTAATTTGAGGTTCCGATATGGTTGTGAATAACTTTGACAGTTTTCATGCTATGACAGTCATTTATGCATCATTTTAAAGCATTATGATTGCACTTTAATTTGGTATATCATTTGTGGCACAATGTGTTCATCTAAAAAATGGTCAATTTGAAGGATCGGTAGAATTATTGTTCTATGTTTAAAAACGCGTTAATTTGAGGTTCCGATATGGTTGCAAATAACTTTGACAGTTTTCATGCTAGGGTAATAGTTTATGCATCATTTTAAAGCATTACAGTTGCACTTTATTTTGGTGTATAATTTGTGGCATAATGAATTTTTACAAAAGTTGGATAGATCGGTATATTTATTGGTACAGGTTTAAAAATGCGGTAATTCAAGGCTCCGATATGGTTGCAAATAACTTTTATAGTTTTCATGTTATAACAGTCGTTTATATATCTTTTTATTGCATTATAGTTGCCATTTGTTTTGGTATATAATTTATTGCATAATATATTTTTAGAAAATTGCCAATTGGATAGAACGGTAGAATTATTTTCACTGCTTTAAAAAGGCGGTAATTTGAGGTTCCGATATGGTTGCAAATAACATTGACATTTTTCATGCTATGACAGTCATTTATGCATCATTTTAAAGCATTATGATTGCACTTTAATTTGGTATATCATTTGTGGCACAATGTGTTCGTCTAAAAAATGGTCAATTTGAAGGATCGGTAGAATTATTGTTCTATGTTTAAAAACGCGGTAATTTGAGGTTCCGATATGGTTGCAAATAACTTTGACAGTTTTCATGCTAGGGCAATAGTTTATGCATCATTTTAAAGCATTACAGTTGCACTTTATTTTGGAATATAATTTGTGGCATAATGAATTTTTACAAAAGTTGGATAGATCGGTATATTTATTGGTACAGGTTTAAAAATGCGGTAATTCAAGGCGATATGGTTGCAAATAACTTTTATAGTTTTCATGTTATAACAGTCGTTTATATATCTTTTTATTGCATTATAGTTGCCATTTGTTTTGGTATATAATTTATTGCATAATATATTTTTAGAAAATTGCCAATTGGATAGATCGGTAGAATTATTTTCCCAGGTTTATAAAGGCGGTAATTTGAGGTTCCGATGTGGTTGTGAATAACATTGACAGTTTTCATGCTATGACAGTCATTTATGCATCATTTTAAAGCATTATGATTGCACTTTAATATGGTATATAATTTGTAGCATAATGTGTGTTTTTACAAATTGGTCAATTTGATAGATCGGTAGAATTATTGTTCTATGTTTAATAAAAGCAGTAATCTGAGTTTCCGATATGGTTGCAATTAACTTTGGCAGTTTTCGTGCTAGGACAGTCGTTTATGCACCATTTTAAAGCATTAAAATTGCCATTTGTTTTGGTATATAATTTATTGCATAATGTATTTTAAGAAAATGGCCAATTGGATAGATCGGTAGAATTATTTTCCCAGGTTTAAAAAGGCGGTAATTTGAGGTTCCGATATGGTTGTGAATAACTTTGACAGTTTTCACGCTATGACAGTCATTTATGCATCAGTTTAGAGCATTATGATTGCACTTTAATTTGGTATATCATTTGTGGCATAATGTGTTCGTCTAAGAAATGGTCAATTTGATGGATCGGTAGAATTATTGTTCTATGTTTAAAAACGCGGTAATTTGAGGTTCCGATATGGTTGCAAATAACTTTTATAGTTTTCATGTCATAACAGTCGTTTATATATCTTTTTATTGCATTATAGTTGCCATTTGTTTTGGTATATAATTTATTGCATAATACATTTTTAGAAAATTGCCAATTGGATAGATCGGTAGAATTATTTTCACAGCTTTAAAAAGGCGGTAATTTGAGGTTCCGATATGGTTGCAAATAACATTGACAGTTTTAATGCTATGACAGTCATTTATGCTTCATTTTAAAGCATTATGATTGCACTTTAATATGGTATATAATTTGTAGCATAATGTGTGTTTTTACTAATTGGTGAATTTGATAGATCGGTAGAATTATTGTTCTATGTTTAATAAACGCGGTAATCTGAGGTTCCGATATGGCTGCAATTAACTTTGGCAGTTTTCGTGCTAGGACAGTCGTTTATGCACCATTTTAAAGCATTAAAATTGCCTTTTGTTTTGGTATATAATTTATTGCATAATGTATTTTTAGAAAACGGCCAATTGGATAAATCGGTAGAATTATTTTCCCAGGTTTAAAAACGCGGTAATTTGAGGTTCCGATATGGTTGTGAATAACTTTGACAGTTTTCATGCTATGACAGTCATTTATGCATCATTTTAAAGCATTACAGTTGCACTTTGTTTTTGTGTATAATTTGTGGCATAATGAATTTTTACAAAAATTGGATAGATCCGTATATTTATTGGTACAGGTTTAAAAATGCTATGACAGTCATTTATGCATCATTTTAAAGCATTATGATTGCACTTTAATATGGTATATCATTTGTAGCATAATGTGTATTTTTACAAATTGGTCAATTTGATAGATCGGTAGAATTATTGTTCTATGTTTAATAAACGCAGTAATCTGAGGTTCCGATATGGTTGCAATTAACTTTGGCAGTTTTCGTGCTAGGACAGTCGTTTATGCACCATTTTAAAGCATTAAAATTGCCATTTGTTTTGGTATATAATTTATTGCATAATGTATTTTTAGAAAATGGCCAATTGGATAGATCGGTAGAATTATTTTCACAGCTTTAAAAAGGCGGTAATTTGAGGTTCCGATATGACTGCAAATAACATTGACAGTTTTCATGCTATGACAGTCATTTATGCATCATTTTAAAGCATTATGATTGCACTTTAATATGGTATATAATTTGTAGCATAATGTGTGTTTTTACAAATTGGTCAATTTGATAGATCGGTAGAATTATTGTTCTATGTTTAATAAAAGCAGTAATCTGAGGTTCCGATATGGTTGCAATTAACTTTGGCAGTTTTCGTGCTAGGACAGTCGTTTATGCACCATTTTAAAGCATTAAAATTGCCATTTGTTTTGGTATATAATTTATTGCATAATGTATTTTAAGAAAATGGCCAATTGGATAGATCGGTAGAATTATTTTCACAGCTTTAAAAACGCGGTAGTTTGAGGTTCCGATATGGCTGCAAATAACATTGACAGTTTTCATGCTATGACAGTCATTTATGCATCATTTTAAAGCATTATGATTGCACTTTAATTTGGTATATCATTTGTGGCACAATGTGTTCCTCTAAAAAATGGTCAATTTGAAGGATCGGTAGAATTATTGTTCTATGTTTAAAAACGCGGTAATTTGAGGTTTCGATATGGTTGCAAATAACTTTGACAGTTTTCATGCTAGGGCAATAGTTTATGCATCATTTTAAAGCATTACAGTTGCACTTTATTTTGGTGTATAATTTGTGGCATAATGAATTTTTACAAAAGTTGGATAAATCGGTATATTTATCGGTACAGGTTTAAAAATGCGGTAATTCAAGGCTCCGATATGGTTGCAAATAACTTTTATAGTTTTCATGTTATAACAGTCGTTTATATATCTTTTTATTGCATTATAGTTGCCATTTGCTTTGGTATATAATTTATTGCATAATATATTTTTAGAAAATTGCCAATTGGATAGATCGGTAGAATTATTTTCACAGCTTTAAAAAGGCGGTAATTTGAGGTTCCGATATGACTGCAAATAACATTGACAGTTTTCATGCTATGACAGTCATTTATGCATCATTTTAAAGCATTATGATTGCACTTTAATATGGTATATAATTTGTAGCATAATGTGTGTTTTTACAAATTGGTCAATTTGATAGATCGGTAGAATTATTGTTCTATGTTTAATAAAAGCAGTAATCTGAGGTTCCGATATCTTTGCAATTAACTTTGGCAGTTTTCGTGCTAGGACAGTCGTTTATGCACCATTTTAAAGCATTAAAATTGCCATTTGTTTTGGTATATAATTTATTGCATAATGTATTTTAAGAAAATGGCCAATTGGATAGATCGGTAGAATTATTTTCCCAGGTTTAAAAAGGCGGTAATTTGAGGTTCCGATATGGTTGTGAATAACTTTGACAGTTTTCATGCTATGACAGTTATTTATGCATCAGTTTAGAGCATTATGATTGCACTTTAATTTGGTATATCATTTGTGGCATAATGTGTTCGTCTAAAAAATGGTCAATTTGATGGATCGGTAGAATTATTGTTCTATGTTTAAAAACGCGGTAATTTGAGGTTCCGATATGGTTGCAAATAACTTTGACAGTTTTCATGCTAGGGCAATAGTTTATGCATCATTTTAAAGCATTACAGTTGCACTTCATTTTGGTGTATAATTTGTGCCATAATGAATTTTTACAAAAGTTGGATAGATCGGTATATTTATTGGTACAGGTTTAAAAATGCGGTAATTCAAGGCTCCGATATGGTTGCAAATAACTTTTATAGTTTTCATGTTATAACAATCGTTTATATATCTTTTTATTGCATTATAGTTGCCATTTGTTTTGGTATATAATTTATTGCATAATACATTTTTAGAAAATTGCCAATTGGATAGATCGGTAGAATTATTTTCACAGCTTTAAAAAGGCGGTAATTTGAGGTTCCGATATGGTTGCAAATAACATTGACAGTTTTAATGCTATGACAGTCATTTATGCTTCATTTTAAAGCATTATGATTGCACTTTAATATGGTATATAATTTGTAGCATAATGTGTGTTTTTACTAATTGGTGAATTTGATAGATCGGTAGAATTATTGTTCTATGTTTAATGAACGCGGTAATCTGAGGTTCCGATATGGCTGCAATTAACTTTGGCAGTTTTCGTGCTAGGACAGTCGTTTATGCACCATTTTAAAGCATTAAAATTGCCATTTGTTTTGGAATATAATTTATTGCATAATGTATTTTTAGAAAACGGCCAATTGGATAGATCGGTAGAATTATTTTCCCAGGTTTAAAAAGGCGGTTATTTGAGGTTCCGATATGGTTGTGAATAACTTTGACAGTTTTCATGCTATGACAGTCATTTATGCATCAGTTTAGAGCATTATGATTGCACTTTAATTTGGTATATCATTTGTGGCATAATGTGTTCGTCTAAAAAATGGTCAATTTGATGGATCGGTAGAATTATTGTTCTATGTTTAAAAACGCGGTAATTTGAGGTTCCGATATGGTTGCAAATAACTTTGACAGTTTTCATGCTAGGGCATTAGTTTACGCATCATTTTAAAGCATTACAGTTGCACTTTATTTTGGTGTATAATTTGTGGCATAATGAATTTTTACAAAAATTGGATAGATCGGTATATTTATTGGTACAGGTTCAAAAATGCGGTAATTTAAGGCTCCGATATGGTTGCAAATAACTTTTATAGTTTTCATGTTATAACAGTCGTTTATAAATCTTTTTATTGCATTATAGTTGCCATTTGCTTTGGTATATAATTTATTCCATAATATATTTTTGGAAAATGGCCAATTGGTGTATTTTGGTGTATAATTTGTGGCATAATGAATTTTTACAATAATTGGATAGATCGGTATATTTATTGGTACAGGTTCAAAAATGCGGTAATTTAAGGCTCCGATATGGTTGCAAATAACTTTTATAGTTTTCATGTTATAACAGTCGTTTATAAATCTTTTTATTGCATTATAGTTGCCATTTGCTTTGGTATATAATTTATTCCATAATATATTTTTGGAAAATGGCCAATTGGATAGATCGGTAGAATTATTTTCACAGCTTTAAAAACGCGGTAGTTTGAGGTTCCGATATGGCTGCAAATAACATTGACAGTTTTCATGCTATGACAGTCATTTATGCATCATTTTAAAGCATTATGATTGCACTTTAATATGGTATATAATTTGTAGCATAATGTGTATTTTTACAAATTGGTCAATTTGATAGATCGATTATTGTTCTATGTTTAATAAACGCAGTAATCTGAGGTTCCGATATGGTTGCAATTAACTTTGGCAGTTTTCGTGCTAGGACAGTCGTTTATGCACTTTTTTAAAGCATTAAAATTGCCATTTGTTTTGGTTTATAATTTATAGCATAATGTATTTTTAGAAAATGGCCAATTGGATAGATCGGTAGAATTATTTTCCCAGGTATAAAAAGGCGTTAATTTGAGGTTCCGATATGGTTGTGAATAACTTTGACAGTTTTCAGGCTATTCATTTATGCATCATTTAAAAGCATTATGATTGCACTTTAATTTGGTATATCATTTGTGGCACAATGTGTTCGTCTAAAAAATGGTCAATTTGAAGGATCGGTAGAATTATTGTTCTATGTTTAAAAACGCGGTAATTTGAGGTTCCGATATGGTTGCAAATAACTTTGACAGTTTTCATGCTAGGGCAATAGTTTATGCATCATTTTAAAGCATTACAGTTGCACTTTATTTTGGTGTATAATTTGTGGCATAATGAATTTTTACAAAAGTTGGATAGATCGGTATATTTATTGGTACAGGTTTAAAAATGCGGTAATTCAAGGCTCCGATATGGTTGCAAATAACTTTTATAGTTTTCATGTTATAACAGTCGTTTATATATCTATTTATTGTATTATAGTTGCCATTTGTTTTGGTATATAATTTATTGCATAATATATTTTTAGAAAATTGCCTAATTGGATAGATCGGTAGAATTATTTTCACAGCTTTAAAAACGCGGTAGTTTGAGGTTCCGATATGGCTGCAAATAACATTGACAGTTTTCATGCTATGACAGTCATTTATGCATCATTTTAAAGCATTATGATTGCACTTTAATATGGTATATAATTTGTAGCATAGTGTGTGTTTTTACAAATTGGTCAATTTGATAGATCGGTAGAATTATTGTTCTATGTTTAATAAAAGCAGTAATCTGAGGTTCCGATATGGTTGCAATTAACTTTGGCAGTTTTCGTGCTAGGACAGTCGTTTATGCACCATTTTAAAGCATTAAAATTGCCATTTGTTTTGGTATATAATTTATTGCATAATGTATTTTTAGAAAACGGCCAATTGGATAAATCGGTAGAATTATTTTCCCAGGTTTAAAAACGCGGTAATTTGAGGTTCCGATATGGTTGTGAATAACTTTGACAGTTTTCATGCTATGACAGTCATTAATGCATCATTTTAAAGCATTACAGTTGCACTTTGTTTTTCTGTATAATTTGAGGCATAATGAATTTTTACAAAAATTGGATAGATCGGTATATTTATTGGTACAGGTTTAAAAATGCGGTAATTTAAGGCCCCGATATGGTTGCAAATAACTTTTATAGTTTTCATGTTATAACAGTCGTTTATACATCTTTTTATTGCATTTTAGTTGCCATTTGTTTTTGTATATAATTTATTGCATAATGTATTTTTAGAAAATGGCCAATTGGATAGATCGGTAGAATTATTTTCCCAGGTTTAAAAAGGCGGTAATTTGAGGTTCCGATATGGTTGTGAATAACTTTGACAGTTTTCATGCTATGACAGTCATTTATGCATCATTTTAAAGCATTATGATTGCACTTTAATTTGGTATATCATTTGTGGCATAATGTGTTCGTCTAAAAAATGGTCAATTTGATGGATCGGTAGAATTATTGTTCTATGTTTAAAAACGCGGTAATTTGAGGTTCCGATATGGTTGTGAATAACTTTGACAGTTTTCATGCTATGACAGTCATTTATGCATCATTTTAAAGCATTACAGTTGCACTTTGTTTTTCTGTATAATTTGTGGCATAATGAATTTTTACAAAAGTTGGATAGATCGGTATATTTATTGGTACAGGTTTAAAAATGCGGTAATTCAAGGCTCCGATATGGTTGCAAATAACTTTTATAGTTGTCATGTTATAACAGTCGTTTATATATCTTGTTATTGCATTATAGTTGCCATTTGTTTTGGTATATAATTTATTGCATAATACATTTTTAGAAAATTGCCAATTGGATAGATCGGTAGAATTATTTTCACAGCTTTAAAAAGGCGGTAATTTGAGGTTCCGATATGGTTGCAAATAACATTGACAGTTTTCATGCTATGACAGTCATTTATGCATCATTTTAAAGCATTATGATTGCACTTTAATATGGTATATAATTTGTAGCATAATGTGTGTTTTTACAAATTGGTCAATTTGATAGATCGGTAGAATTATTGTTCTATGTTTAATAAAAGCAGTAATCTGAGGTTCCGATATGGTTGCAAATAACTTTGACAGTTTTCATGCTAGGGCAATAGTTTATGCATCATTTTAAAGCATTACAGTTGCACTTTATTTTGGTGTATAATTTGTGGCATAATGAATTTTTACAAAAGTTGGGTAGATCGGTATATTTATTGGTACAGGTTTAAAAATGCGGTAATTCAAGGCTCCGATATGGTTGCAAATAACTTTTATAGTTTTCATGTTATAACAGTCGTTTATATATCTTTTTATTGCATTATAGTTGCCATTTGTTTTGGTATATAATTTATTGCATAATATATTTTTAGAAAATTGCCAATTGGATAGATCGGTAGAATTATTTTCACAGCTTTAAAAAGGCGGTAATTTGAGGTTCCGATATGGTTGCAAATAACATTGACAGTTTTCATGCTATGACAGTCATTTATGCTTCATTTTAAAGCATTATGATTGCACTTTAATATGGTATATAATTTGTAGCATAATGTGTTCGTCTAAAAAATGGTCAACTTGATGGATCGGTAGAATTATTGTTCTATGTTTAAAAACGCGGTAATTTGAGGTTCCGATATGGTTGCAAATAGCTTTGACAGTTTTCATGCTAGGGCAATAGTTTATGCATCATTTTAAAGCATGAGAGTTGCACTTTATTTTGGTGTATAATTTGTGGCATAATGAATTTTTACAAAAATTGGATAGATCGGTATATTTGTTGGTACAGGTTCAAAAATGCGGTAATTTAAGGCTCCGATATGGTTGCAAATAACTTTTATAGTTTTCATGTTATAACAGTCGTTTATATATCTTTTTATTGCATTATAGTTGCCATTTGCTTTGGTATATAATTTATTTCATAATATATTTTTGGAAAATGGCCAATTGGATAGATCGGTAGAATTATTTTCATAGCTTTAAAAACGCGGTAGTTTGAGGTTCCGATATGGCTGCAAATAACATTGACAGTTTTCATGCTATGACAGTCATTTATGCATCATTTTAAAGCATTATGATTGCATTTTAATTTGGTATATCATTTGTGGCACAATGTGTTCGTCTAAAAAATGGTCAATTTGAAGGATCGGTAGAATTATTGTTCTATGTTTAAAAACGCGGTAATTTGAGGTTCCGATATGGTTGCAAATAACTTTGGCAGTTTTCGTGCTAGGACAGTCGTTTATGCACCATTTTAAAGCATTAAAATTGCCATTTGTTTTGGTATATAATTTATTGCATAATGTATTTTTAGAAAATGGCCAATTGGATAGATCGGTAGAATTATTTTCCCAGGTTTAAAAAGGCGGTAATTTGAGGTTCCGATATGGTTGTGAATAACTTTGACAGTTTTCATGCTATGACAGTCATTTATGCATCATTTTAAAGCATTATGATTGCACTTTAATTTGGTATATCATTTGTGGCACAATGTGTTCGTCTAAAAAATGGTCAATTTGAAGGATCGGTAGAATTATTGTTCTATGTTTAAAAACGCGGTAATTTGAGGTTCCGATATGGTTGCAAATAACTTTGACAGTTTTCATGCTAGGGCAATAGTTTATGCATCATTTTAAAGCATTACAGTTGCACTTTATTTTGGTGTATAATTTGTGGCATAATGAATTTTTACAAAAGTTGGATAGATCGGTATATTTATTGGTACAGGTTTAAAAATGCGGTAATTCAAGGCTCCGATATGGTTGCAAATAACTTTTATAGTTTTCATGTTATAACAGTCGTTTATATATCTATTTATTGTATTATAGTTGCCATTTGTTTTGGTATATAATTTATTGCATAATATATTTTTAGAAAATTGCCAATTGGATAGATCGGTAGAATTATTTTCACAGCTTTAAAAAGGCGGTAATTTGAGGTTCCGATATGGTTGCAAATAACATTGACAGTTTTCATGCTATGACAGTCATTTATGCTTCATTTTAAAGCATTATGATTGCACTTTAATATGGTATATAATTTGTAGCATAATGTGTGTTTTTACTAATTGGTGCATTTGATAGATCGGTAGAATTATTGTTCTATGTTTAATAAACGCGGTAATCTGAGGTTCCGATATGGCTGCAATTAACTTTGGCAGTTTTCGTGCTAGGACAGTCGTTTATGCACCATTTTAAAGCATTAAAATTGCCATTTGTTTTGGTATATAATTTACTGCATAATGTATTTTTAGAAAACCAATTGGATAAATCGGTAGAATTATTTTCCCAGGTTTAAAAACGCGGTAATTTGAGGTTCCGATATGGTTGTGAATAACTTTGACAGTTTTCATGTTATAACAGTCGTTTATACATCTTTTTATTGCATTTTAGTTGCCATTTGTTTTGGTATATAATTTATTGTATAATGTATTTTTAGAAGATGGCCAATTGGATAGATCGACAGAATTATTTTCCCTGGTTTAAAAAGGCGGTAATTTGAGGTTCCGATATGGTTGTGAATAACTTTGACAGTTTTCATGCTAGGGCAATAGTTAATGCATCATTTTAAAGCATTACAGTTGTTGGTTATGGTTGTGAATAACTTTGACAGTTTTCATGCTAGGGCAATAGTTTATGCATCATTTTAAAGCATTACAGTTGCACTTTATTTTGGTGTATAATTTGTGGCATAATGAATTTTTACAAAAGTTGGATAGATCGGTATATTTATTGGTACAGGTTTAAAAATGCGGTAATTCAAGGCTCCGATATGGTTGCAAATAACTTTTATAGTTTTCATGTTATAACAGTCGTTTATATATCTTTTTATAGCATTATAGTTGCCATTTGTTTTGGTATATAATTTATTGCATAATATATTTTTAGAAAATTGCCAATTGGATAGATCGGTAGAATTATTTTCACAGCTTTAAAAAGGCGGTAATTTGAGGTTCCGATATGGTTGCAAATAACATTGACAGTTTTCGTGCTATGACAGTCATTTATGCATCATTTTAAAGCATTATGATTGCACTTTAATATGGTATATAATTTGTAACATAATGTGTATTTTTACAAATTGGTCAATTTGATAGATCGGTAGAATTATTGTTCTATGTTTAATAAACGCAGTAATCTGAGGTTCCGATATGGTTGCAATTAACTTTGGCAGTTTTCGTGCTAGGACAGTCGTTTATGCACCATTTTAAAGCATTAAAATTGCCATTTGTTTTGGTATATAATTTATTGCATAATGTATTTTTAGAAAATGGCCAATTGGATAAATCGGTAGAATTATTTTCCCAGGTTTAAAAAGGCGGTAATTTGAGGTTCCGATATGGTTGTGAATAACTTTGACAGTTTTCATGCTATGACAGTCATTTATGCATCATTTTAAAGCATTATGATTGCACTTTAATTTGGTATATCATTTGTGGCATAATGTGTTCGTCTAAAAAATGGTCAATTTGATGGATCGGTAGAATTATTGTTCTATGTTTAAAAACGCGGTAATTTGAGGTTCCGATATGGTTGCAAATAGCTTTGACAGTTTTCATGCTAGGGCAATAGTTTATGCATCATTTTAAAGCATGAGAGTTGCACTTTATTTTGGTGTATAATTTGTGGCATAATGAATTTTTACAAAAATTGGATAGATCGGTATATTTATTGGTACAGGTTCAAAAATGCGGTAATTTAAGGCTCCGATATGGTTGCAAATAACTTTTATAGTTTTCATGTTATAACAGTCGTTTATATATCTTTTTATTGCATTATAGTTGCCATTTGCTTTGGTATATAATTTATTTCATAATATATTTTTGGAAAATGGCCAATTGGATAGATCGGTAGAATTATTTTCACAGCTTTAAAAACTCGGTAATTTGAGGTTCCGATATGGCTGCAAATAACATTGACAGTTTTCATGCTATGACAGTCATTTATGCATCATTTTAAAGCATTATGATTGCATTTTAATTTGGTATATCATTTGTGGCACAATGTGTTCGTCTAAAAAATGGTCAATTTGAAGGATCGGTAGAATTATTGTTCTATGTTTAAAAACGCGGTAATTTGAGGTTCCGATATGGTTGCAAATAACTTTGGCAGTTTTCGTGCTAGGACAGTCGTTTATGCACCATTTTAAAGCATTAAAATTGCCATTTGTTTTGGTATATAATTTATTGCATAATGTATTTTTAGAAAATGGCCAATTGGATAGATCGGTAGAATTATTTTCCCAGGTTTAAAAAGGCGGTAATTTGAGGTTCCGATATGGTTGTGAATAACTTTGACAGTTTTCATGCTATGACAGTCATTTATGCATCATTTTAAAGCATTATGATTGCACTTTAATTTGGTATATCATTTGTGGCACAATGTGTTCGTCTAATAAATGGTCAATTTGAAGGATTGGTAGAATTATTGTTCTATGTTTAAAAACGCGGTAATTTGAGGTTCCGATATGGTTGCAAATAACTTTGACAGTTTTCATGCTAGGGCAATAGTTTATGCATCATTTTAAAGCATTACAGTTGCACTTTATTTTGGTGTATAATTTGTGGCATAATGAATTTTTACAAAAGTTGGATAGATCGGTATATTTATTGGTACAGGTTTAAAAATGCGGTAATTCAAGGCTCCGATATGGTTGCAAATAACTTTTATAGTTTTCATGTTATAACAGTCGTTTATATATCTATTTATTGTATTATAGTTGCCATTTGTTTTGGTATATAATTTATTGCATAATATGTTTTTAGAAAATTGCCAATTGGATAGATCGGTAGAATTATTTTCACAGCTTTAAAAAGGCGGTAATTTGAGGTTCCGATATGGTTGCAAATAACATTGACAGTTTTCATGCTATGACAGTCATTTATGCTTCATTTTAAAGCATTATGATTGCACTTTAATATGGTATATAATTTGTAGCATAATGTGTGTTTTTACTAATTGGTGAATTTGATAGATCGGTAGAATTATTGTTCTATGTTTAATAAACGCGGTAATCTGAGGTTCCGATATGGTTGCAATTAACTTTGGCAGTTTTCGTGCTAGGACAGTCGTTTATGCACCATTTTAAAGCATTAAAATTGCCATTTGTTTTGGTATATAATTTATTGCATAATGTATTTTTAGAAAACGGCCAATTGGATAAATCGGTAGAATTATTTTCCCAGGTTTAAAAACGCGGTAATTTGAGGTTCCGATATGGTTGTGAATAACTTTGACAGTTTTCATGTTATAACAGTCGTTTATACATCTTTTTATTGCATTTTAGTTGCCACTTGTTTTGGTATATAATTTATTGTATAATGTATTTTTAGAAGATGGCCAATTGGATAGATCGATACAATTATTTTCCCTGGTTTAAAAAGGCGGTAATTTGAGGTTCCGATATGGTTGTGAATAACTTTGACAGTTTTCATGCTAGGGCAATAGTTTATGCATCATTTTAAAGCATTACAGTTGCACTTTATTTTGGTGTATAATTTGTGGCATAATGAATTTTTACAAAAATTGGAAAGATCGGTATATTTATTGGTACAGGTTCAAAAATGCGGTAATTTAAGGCTCCGATATGGTTGCAAATACCTTTTATAGTTTTCATGTTATAACAGTCGTTTATATATCTTTTTATTGCATTATAGTTGCCATTTGCTTTGGTATATAACTTATTCCATAATGTATTTTTGGAAAATGGCCAATTGGATAGATCGGTAGAATTATTTTCACAGCTTTAAAAAGGCGGTAATTTGAGGTTCCGATATGGTTGCAAATAACATTGACAGTTTTCGTGCTATGACAGTCATTTATGCATCATTTTAAAGCATTATGATTGCACTTTAATATGGTATATAATTTGTAACATAATGTGTATTTTTACAAATTGGTCAATTTGATAGATCGGTAGAATTATTGTTCTATGTTTAATAAAAGCAGTAATCTGAGGTTCCGATATGGTTGCAATTAACTTTGACAGTTTTCATGCTATGACAGTCATTTATGCATCAGTTAGAGCATTATGATTGCACTTTAATTTGGTATATCATTTGTGGCATAATGTGTTCGTCTAAAAAATGGTCAATTTGATGGATCGGTAGAATTATTGTTCTATGTTTAAAAACGCGTTAATTTGAGGTTCCGATATGGTTGCAAATAACTTTGACAGTTTTCATGCTAGGGCATTAGTTTACGCAAAAATTATATAGATCGGTATATTTATTGGTACAGGTTTAAAAATGCGGTAATTCAAGGCTCCGATATGGCTGCAATTAACTTTGGCAGTTTTCGTGCTAGGACAGTCGTTTATGCACCATTTTAAAGCATTAAAATTGCCATTTGTTTTGGTATATAATTTATTGCATAATGTATTTTTAGAAAACGGCCAATTGGATAAATCGGTAGAATTATTTTCCCAGGTTTAAAAACGCGGTAATTTGAGGTTCCGATATGGTTGTGAATAACTTTGACAGTTTTCGTGCTATGACAGTCATTTATGCATCATTTTAAAGCATTACAGTTGCACTTTTTTTTTGTGTATAATTTGTGGCATAATGAATTTTTACAAAAATTGGATAGATCGGTATATTTATTGGTACAGGTTTAAAAATGCGGTAATTTAAGGCCCCGATATGGTTGCAAATAACCTTTATAGTTTTCATGTTATAACAGTCGTTTATACATCTTTTTATTGCATTTTAGTTGCCATTTGTTTTGGTATATAATTTATTGTATAATGTATTTTTAGAAGATGGCCAATTGGATAGATCGATAGAATTATTTTCCCAGGTTTAAAAAGGCGGTAATTTGAGGTTCCGATATGGTTGTGAATTACTTTGACAGTTTTCATGCTATGACAGTCATTTATGCATCAGTTTGGAGCATTATGATTGCACTTTAATTTGGTATATCATTTGTGGCATAATGTGTTCGTCTAAAAAATGGTCATTTTGATGGATCGGTAGAATTATTGTTCTATGTTTAAAAACGCGGTAATTTGAGTTTCCGATATGGTTGCAAATAACTTTGACAGTTTTCATGCTAGGGCATTAGTTTACGCATCATTTTAAAGCATTACAGTTGCACTTTATTTTGGTGTATAATTTGTGGCATAATGAATTTTTACAAAAATTATATAGATCGGTATATTTATTGGTACAGGTTCAAAAATGCGGTAATTTAAGGCTCCGATATGGTTGCAAATAACTTTTATAGTTTTCATGTTATAACAGTCGTTTATATATCTTTTTATTGCATTATAGTTGCCATTTGCTTTGGTATATAATTTATTCCATAACATATTTTTGGAAAATGGCCAATTGGATAGATCGGTAGAATTATTTTCACAGCTTTAAAAACGCGGTAGTTTGAGGTTCCGATATGGCTGCAAATAACATTGACAGTTTTCACGCTATGACAGTCATTTATGCATCACTTTAAAGCATTATGATTGCACTTTAATATGGTATATCATTTGTAGCATAATGTGTATTTTTACAAATTGGTCAATTTGATAGATCGGTAGAATTATTGTTCTATGTTTAATAAACGCAGTAATCTGAGGTTCCGATATGGTTGCAAATAACTTTGGCAGTTTTCGTGCTAGGACAGTCGTTTATGCACCATTTTAAAGCATTAAAATTGCCATTTGTTTTGGTATATAATTTATTGCATAATGTATTTTTAGAAAATGGCCAATTGGATAGATCGGTAGAATTATTTTCCCAGGTTTAAAAAGGCGGTAATTTGAGGTTCGGATGACAGTCATTTATGCATCATTTTAAAGCATTACAGTTGCACTTTGTTTTTGTGTATAATTTGTGGCATAATGAATTTTTACAAAAATTGGATAGATCGGAATATTTATTGGTACAGGTTTAAAAATGCGGTAATTTAAGGCCCCGATATGGTTGCAAATAACTTTTATAGTTTTCATGTTATAACAGTCGTTTATATATCTTTTTATTGCATTATAGTTGCCATTTGCTTTGGTATATAATTTATTCCATAACATATTTTTGGAAAATGGCCAATTGGATAGATCGGTAGAATTATTTTCACAGCTTTAAAAACGCGGTAGTTTGAGGTTCCGATATGGCTGCAAATAACATTGACAGTTTTCACGCTATGACAGTCATTTATGCATCACTTTAAAGCATTATGATTGCACTTTAATATGGTATATCATTTGTAGCATAATGTGTATTTTTACAAATTGGTCAATTTGATAGATCGGTAGAATTATTGTTCTATGTTTAATAAACGCGGTAATCTGAGGTTCCGATATGGCTGCAATTAACTTTGGCAGTTTTCGTGCTAGGACAGTCGTTTATGCACCATTTTAAAGCATTAAAAATGCCATTTGCTTTGGTATATAATTTATTGCATAATGTATTTTTGGAAAACGGCCAATTGGATAAATCGGTAGAATTATTTTCCCAGGTTTAAAAACGCGGTAATTTGAGGTTCCGATATGGTTGTGAATAACTTTGACAGTTTTCATGCTATGACAGTCATTTATGCATCATTTTAAAGCATTACAGTTGCACTTTGTTTTTGTGTATAATTTGTGGCATAATGAATTTTTACAAAAATTGGATAGATCGGTATATTTATTGGTACAGGTTTAAAAATGCGGTAATTTAAGGCCCCGATATGGTTGCAAATAACTTTTATAGTTTTCATGTTATAACAGTCGTTTATACATCTTTTTATTGCATTTTAGTTGCCATTTGTTTTGGTATACAATCTATTGCATAATGTATTTTTAGAAGATGGCCAATTGGATAGATCGATAGAATTATTTTCCCAGGTTTAAAAAGGCGGTAATTTGAGGTTCCGATATGGTTGTGAATTACTTTGACAGTTTTCATGCTATGACAGTCATTTATGCATCAGTTTAGAGCATTATGATTGCACTTTAATTTGGTATATCATTTGTGGCATAATGTGTTCGTCTAAAAAATGGTCAATTTGATGGATCGGTAGAATTATTGTTCTATGTTTAAAAACGCGGTAATTTGAGGTTCCGATATGGTTGCAAATAACTTTGACAGTTTTCATGCTAGGGCATTAGTTTACGCATCATTTTAAAGCATTACAGTTGCACTTTATTTTGGTGTATAATTTGGGGCATAATGAATTTTTACAAAAATTATATAGATCGGTATATTTATTGGTACAGGTTCAAAAATGCGGTAATTTAAGGCTCCGATATGGTTGCAAATAACTTTTATAGTTTTAATGTTATAACAGTCGTTTATATATCTTTTTATTGCATTATAGTTGCCGTTTGCTTTGGTATATAATTTATTCCATAACATATTTTTGGAAAATGGCCAATTGGATAGATCGGTAGAATTATTTTCACAGCTTTAAAAACGCGGTAGTTTGAGGTTCCGATATGGCTGCAAATAACATTGACAGTTTTCACGCTATGACAGTCATTTATACATCACTTTAAAGCATTATGATTGCACTTTAATATGGTATATCATTTGTAGCATAATGTGTATTTTTACAAATTGGTCAATTTGATAGATCGGTAGAATTATTGTTCTATGTTTAATAAACGCAGTAATCTGAGGTTCCGACATGGTTGCAATTAACTTTGGCAGTTTTCGTGCTAGGACAGTCGTTTATGAACTATTTTAAAGCATTACAGTTGCACTTTTTTTTTTGTGTATAACTTGTGGCATAATGAATTTTTACAAAAATTGGATACATCGGTATATTTATTGGTACAGGTTTAAAAATGCGGTAATTTAAGGCCCCGATATGGTTGCAAATAACTTTTATAGTTTTCATGTTATAACAGTCGTTTATACATCTTTTTATTGCATTTTAGTTGCCATTTGTTTTGGTATATAATTTATTGCATAATGTATTTTTAGAAGATGGCCAATTGGATAGATCGGTAGAATTATTTTCCCAGGTTTAAAAAGGCGGTAATTTGAGGTTCCGATATGGTTGTGAATTACTTTGACAGTTTTCATGCTATGACAGTCATTTATGCATCAGTTTAGAGCATTATGATTGCACTTTAATTTGGTATATCATTTGTGGCATAATGTGTTCGTCTAAAAAATGGTCAATTTGATGGATCGGTAGAATTATTGTTCTATGTTTAAAAACGCGGTAATTTGAGGTTCCGATATGGTTGCAAATAACTTTGACAGTTTTCATGCTAGGGCATTAGTTTACGCATCATTTTAAAGCATTACAGTTGCACTTTATTTTGGTGTATAATTTGTGGCATAATGAATTTTTACAAAAATTATATAGATCGGTATATTTATTGGTACAGGTTCAAAAATGCGGTAATTTAAGGCTCCGATATGGTTGCAAATAACTTTTATAGTTTTAATGTTATAACAGTCGTTTATATATCTTTTTATTGCATTATAGTTGCCGTTTGCTTTGGTATATAATTTATTCCATAACATATTTTTGGAAAATGGCCAATTGGATAGATCGGTAGAATTATTTTCACAGCTTTAAAAACGCGGTAGTTTGAGGTTCCGATATGGCTGCAAATAACATTGACAGTTTTCACGCTATGATAGTCATTTATGCATCACTTTAAAGCATTATGATTGCACTTTAATATGGTATATCATTTGTAGCATAATGTGTATTTTTACAAATTGGTCAATTTGATAGATCGGTAGAATTATTGTTCTATGTTTAATAAACGCAGTAATCTGAGGTTCCGACATGGTTGCAATTAACTTTGGCAGTTTTCGTGCTAGGACAGTCGTTTATGCACCATTTTAAAGCATTAAAATTGCCATTTGTTTTGGTATATAATTTATTGCATAATGTATTTTTAGAAAATGGCCAATTGGATAGATCGGTAGAATTATTTTCCCAGGTTTAAAAAGGCGGTAATTTGAGGTTCCGATATGGTTGTGAATAACTTTGACAGTTTTCATGCTATGACAGTCATTTATGCATCATTTTAAAGCATTATGATTGCACTTTAATTTGGTATATCAATTGTGGCACAATGTGTTCGTCTAAAAAATGGTCAATTTGAAGGATCGGTAGAATTATTGTTCTATATTTAAAAACGCGGTAATTTGAGGTTCCGATATGGTTGCAAATAACTTTGACAGTTTTCATGCTAGGGCAATAGTTTATGCATCATTTTAAAGCATTACAGTTGCACTTTATTTTTCTGTATAATTTGTGGCATAATGAATTTTTACAAAAGTTGGATAGATCGGTATATTTATTGGTACAGGTTTAAAAATGCGGTAATTCAAGGCTCCGATATGGTTGCAAATAACTTTTATAGTTTTCATGTTATAACAGTCGTTTATATATCTTTTTATTGCATTATAATTGCCATTTGTTTTGGTATATAATTTATTGCATAATATATTTTTAGAAAATTGCCAATTGGATAGATCGGTAGAATTATTTTCACAGCTTTAAAAAGGCGGTAATTTGAGGTTCCGATATGGTTGCAAATAACATTGACAGTTTTCATGCTATGACAGTCATTTATGCATCATTTTAAAGCATTACAGTTGCACTTTGTTTTTCTGTATAATTTGTGGCATAATGAATTTTTACAAAAGTTGGATAGATCGGTATATTTATTGGTACAGGTTTAAAAATGCGGTAATTCAAGGCTCCGATATGGTTGCAAATAACTTTTATAGTTTTCATGTTATAACAGTCGTTTATATATCTTTTTATTGCATTATAATTGCCATTTGTTTTGGTATATAATTTATTGCATAATATATTTTTAGAAAATTGCCAATTGGATAGATCGGTAGAATTATTTTCACAGCTTTAAAAAGGCGGTAATTTGAGGTTCCGATATGGTTGCAAATAACATTGACAGTTTTCATGCTATGACAGTCATTTATGCATCATTTTAAAGCATTATGATTGCACTTTAATATGGTATATAATTTGTAGCATAATGTGTGTTTTTACAAATTGGTCAATTTGATAGATCGGTAGAATTATTATTCTATGTTTAATAAAAGCAGTAATCTGAGGTTCCGATATGGTTGCAATTAACTTTGGCAGTTTTCGTGCTAGGACAGTCGTTTATGCACCATTTTAAAGCATTAAAATTGCCATTTGTTTTGGTATATAATTTATTGCATAATGTATTTTAAGAAAATGGCCAATTGGATAGATCGCTAGAATTATTTTCCCAGGTTTAAAAAGGCGGTAATTTGAGGTTCCGATATGGTTGTGAATAACTTTGACAGTTTTCATGCTATGACAGTCATTTATGCATCAGTTTAGAGCATTATGATTGCACTTTAATTTGGTATATCATTTGTGGCATAATGTGTTCGTCTAAAAAATGGTCAATTTGATGGATCGGTAGAATTATTGTTCTATGTTTAAAAACGCGGTAGTTTGAGGTTCCGATATGGTTGCAAATAACTTTGACAGTTTTCATGCTAGGGCAATAGTTTATGCATCATTTTAAAGCATTACAGTTGCACTTTGTTTTGGTGTATAATTTGCGGCATAATGAATTTTTACAAAAGTTGGATAGATCGGTATATTTATTGGTACAGGTTTAAAAATGCGGTAATTCAAGGCTCCGATATGGTTGCAAATAACTTTTATAGTTTTCATGTTATAACAGTCGTTTATATATCTTTTTATTGCATTATAATTGCCATTTGTTTTGGTATATAATTTATTGCATAATATATTTTTAGAAAATTGCCAATTGGATAGATCGGTAGAATTATTTTCACAGCTTTAAAAAGGCGGTAATTTGAGGTTCCGATATGGTTGCAAATAACATTGACAGTTTTCATGCTATGACAGTCATTTATGCATCATTTTAAAGCATTATGATTGCACTTTAATATGGTATATAATTTGTAGCATAATGTGTGTTTTTACAAATTGGTCAATTTGATAGATCGGTAGAATTATTGTTCTATGTTTAATAAAAGCAGTAATCTGAGGTTCCGATATGGTTGCAATTAACTTTGGCAGTTTTCGTGCTAGGACAGTCGTTTATGCACCATTTTAAAGCATTAAAATTGCCATTTGTGTTGGTATATAATTTATTGCATAATGTATTTTAAGAAAATGGCCAATTGGATAGATCGGTAGAATTATTTTCCCAGGTTTAAAAAGGCGGTAATTTGAGGTTCCGATATGGTTGTGAATAACTTTGACAGTTTTCATGCTATGACAGTCATTTATGCATCATTTTAAAGCATTACAGTTGCACTTTGTTTTTGTGTATAATTTGTGGCATAATGAATTTTTACAAAAATTGGATAGATCGGTATATTTATTGGTACAGGTTTAAAAATGCGGTAATTTAAGGCCCCGATATGGTTGCAAATAACTTTTATAGTTTTCATGTTATAACAGTCGTTTATACATCTTTTTATTGCATTTTAGTTGCCATTTGTTTTGGTATATAATTTATTGCATAATGTATTTTTAGAAGATGGCCAATTGGATACATCGATAGAATTATTTTCCCAGGTTTAAAAAGGCGGTAATTTGAGGTTCCGATATGGTTGTGAATTACTTTGACAGTTTTCATGCATTTATGCATCAGTTTAGAGCATTATGATTGCACTTTAATTTGGTATATCATTTGTGGCATAATGTGTTCGTCTAAAAAATGGTCAATTTGATGAATCGGTAGAATTATTGTTCTATGTTTGAAAACGCGGTAATCTGAGGTTCCGATATGGTTCAATTAGCTTTGGCAGTTTTCGTGCTAGGACAGTCGTTTATGCACCATTTTAAAGCATTAAAATTGTCATTTGTTTTGGTATATAATTTATTGCATAAAGTATTTTAAGAAAATGGCGAATTGGATAGATCGGTAGAATTATTTTCCCAGGTTTAAAAAGGCGGTAATTTGAGGTTCCGATATGGTTGTGAATAACTTTGACAGTTTTCATGCTATGACAGTCATTTATGCATCATTTAAAGCATTATGATTGCACTTTAATTTGGTATATCATTTGTGGCATAATGTGTACTTTTACAAATTGGTCAATTTAATAGATCGGTAGAATTATTGTTCTATGTTTAATAAACGCAGTAATATGAGGTTCCGATATGGTTCAATTAGCTTTGGCAGTTTTCGTGCTAGGACAGTCGTTTATGCACCATTTTAAAGCATTAAAATTGCCATTTGTTTTGGTATATAATTTATTGCATAATGTATTTTAAGAAAATGGCCAATTGGATAGATCGGTAGAATTATTTTCCCAGGTTTAAAAAGGCGGTAATTTGAGGTTCCGATATGGTTGTGAATAACTTTGACAGTTTTCATGCTATGACAGTCATTTATGCATCATTTTAAAGCATTATGATTGCACTTTAATTTGGTATATCATTTGTGGCACAATGCGTTCGTCTAAAAAATGGTCAATTTGAAGGATCGGTAGAATTATTGTTCTATGTTTAAAAACGCGGTAATTTGAGGTTCCGATATGGTTGCAAATAACTTTGACAGTTTTCATGCTAGGGCAATAGTTTATGCATCATTTTAAAGCATTAAAGTTGCACTTTATTTTGGTGTATAATTTGTGGCATAATGAATTTTTACAAAAGTTGGATAGATCGGTATATTTATAGGTACAGGTTTAAAAATGCGGTAATTCAAGGCTCCGATATTGTTGCAAATAACTTTTATAGTTTTCATGTTATAACAGTCGTTTATATATCTTTTTATTGCATTATAGTTGCCATTTGTTTTGGTATATAATTTATTGCATAATATATTTTTAGAAAATTGCCAATTGGATAGATCGGTAGAATTATTTTCACAGCTTTAAAAAGGCGGTAATTTGAGGTTCCGATATGGTTGCAAATAACATTGACAGTTTTCATGCTATGACAGTCATTTATGCACCATTTTAAAGCGTTATGATTGCACTTTAATATGGTATATAATTTGTAGCATAATGTGTGTTTTTACAAATTGGTCAATTTGATAGATCGGTAGAATTATTGTTCTATGTTTAATAAAAGCAGTAATCTGAGGTTCCGATATGGTTGCAATTAACTTTGGCAGTTTTCGTGTTAGGACAGTCGTTTATGCACCATTTTAAAGCATTAAAATTGCCATTTGTTTTGGTATATAATTTATTGCATAATGTATTTTAAGAAAATGGCCAAATGGATAGATCGGTAGAATTATTTTCCCAGGTTTAAAAAGGCGGTAATTTGAGGTTCCGATATGGTTGTGAATAACTTTGACAGTTTTCATGCTATGACAGTCATTTATGCATCAGTTTAGAGCATTATGATTGCACTTTAATTTGGTATATCATTTGTGGCATAATGTGTTCGTCTAAAAAGTGGTCAATTTGATGGATCGGTAGAATTATTGTTCTATGTTTAAAAACGCGGTAATTTGAGGTTCCGATATGGTTGCAAATAACTTTGACAGTTCTCATGCTCGGGCAATAGTTTATGCATCATTTTAAAGCATTACAGTTGCACTTTATTTTGGTGTATAATTTGTGGCATAATGAATTTTTACAAAAGTTGGATAGATCGGTATATTTATTGGTACAGGTTTAAAAATACGGTAATTCAAGGCTCCGATATGGTTGCAAATAACATTTATAGTTTTCATGTTATAACAGTCGTTTATATATCTTTTTATTGCATTATAGTTGCCATTTGTTTTGGTATATAATTTATTGCATAATATATTTTTAGAAAATTGCCAATTGGATAGATCGGTAGAATTATTTTCACAGCTTTAAAAAGGCGGTAATTTGAGGTTCCGATATGGTTGCAAATAACATTGAGAGTTTTCATGCTATGACAGTCATTTATGCATCATTTTAAAGCATTATGATTGCACTTAATATGGTATATAATTTGTAGCATAATGTGTGTTTTTACAAATTGGTCAATTTGATAGATCGGTAGAATTATTGTTCTATGTTTAATAAACGCGGTAATCTGAGGTTCCGATATGGCTGCAATTAACTTTGGCAGTTTTCGTGCTAGGACAGTCGTTTATGCACCATTTTAAAGCATTAAAATTGCCATTTGTTTTGGTATATAATTTATTGCACAATGTATTTTTAGAAAACGGCCACGGTTGTGAATAACTTTGACAGTTTTCATGCTATGACAGTCATTTATGCATAATTTTAAAGCATTACAGTTGCACTTTATTTGGTGTATAATTTGTGGCATAATGAATTTTTACAAAAGTTGGATAGATCGGTATATTTATAGGTACAGGTTTAAAAATGCGGTAATTCAAGGCTCCGATATGGTTGCAAATAACTTTTATAGTTTTCATGTTATAACAGTCGTTTATATATCTTTTTATTGCATTATAGTTGCCATTTGTTTTGGTATACAATTTATTGCATAATATATTTTTAGAAAATTGCCAATTGGATAGATCGGTAGAATTATTTTCACAGTTTTAAAAAGGCGGTAATTTGAGGTTCCGATATGGTTTGCAAATAACATTGACAGTTTTCATGCTAGGGCATTAGTTTACGCATCATTTTAAAGCATTACAGTTGCACTTTATTTTGGTGTATAATTTGTGGCATAATGAATTTTTACAAAAGTTGGATAGATCGGTATATTTATAGGTACAGGTTTAAAAATGCGGTAATTCAAGGCTCCGATATGGTTGCAAATAACTTTTATAGTTTTCATGTTATAACAGTCGTTTATATATCTTTTTATTGCATTATAGTTGCCATTTGTTTTGGTATACAATTTATTGCATAATATATTTTAGAAAATTGCCAATTGGATAGATCGGTAGAATTATTTTCCAGTTTTAAAAAGGCGGTAATCTGAGGTTCCGATATGGTTGCAATAACTTTGGCAGTTTTCGTGCTAGACAGTCGTTTATGCACCATTTTAAAGCATTAAATTGCCATTTGTTTGGTATATAATTTATTGCATAATGTATTTTAAGAAAATGGCCAATTGGATATCGGTAGAATTATTTTCCCAGGTTTAAAAAGCGGTAATTTGAGGTTCCGATATGGTTGCAATAACATTGACAGTTTTCATGCTATGACAGTCATTTATGCATCATTTTAAAGCATTATGATTGCACTTTAATATGGTATATAATTTGTAGCATAATGTGTGTTTTTACAAATTGGTCAATTTGATAGATCGGTAGAATTATTGTTCTATGTTTAATAAAAGCAGTAATCTGAGGTTCCGATATGGTTGCAATTAACTTTGGCAGTTTTCGTGCTAGGACAGTTTTATGCACCATTTTAAAGCATTAAAATTGCCATTTGTTTTGGTATATAATTTATTGCATAATGTATTTTAAGAAAATGGCCAATTGGATAGATCGGTAGAATTATTTTCCCAGGTTTAAAAAGGCGGTAATTTGAGGTTCCGATATTGTTGTGAATAACTTTGACAGTTTTCATGCTATGACAGTCATTTATGCATCATTTAGATTATGATTGCACTTTAATTTGGTATATCATTTGTGGCATAATGTGTTCGTCTAAAAAGGTCAATTTGATGGATCGGTAGAATTATTGTTCTATGTTTAAAAACGCGGTAATTTGAGGTTCCGATATGGTTGCAAATAACTTTGACAGTTTTTGCTAGGGCATTAGTTTACGCATCATTTTAAAGCATTACAGTTGCACTTTATTTTGGTGTATAATTTGTGGCATAATGAATTTACAAAAATTGGATAGATCGGTATATTCATTGGTACAGGTTCAAAACGCGGTAATTTAAGGCTCCGATATGGTTG
>NW_023996431.1:0-53051 GCF_015586225.1 Lucilia sericata | reverse complement strand
TTAAAGTATAAAGTATAAAGATAAGTAAAAGTAAAGTAAAGTATAAAGTATAAAGTATAAAGTATAAAGTATAAAGTATAAAGATAAAGTAAAGTATAAAGTATAAAGTATAAAGTATAAAGTATAAAGTATAAAGTATAAAGTATAAAGTATAAAGAAAGTATAAAGTATAAAGTATAAAGTATAAAGTATAAAGTATAAAGTATAAAGTATAAAGTATAAAGTATAAAGTATAAAGTATAAAGTATAAAGTATAAAGTATAAAGTATAAAGTATAAAGTATAAAGTATAAAGTATAAAGTATAAAGTATAAAGTATAAAGTAAGATAAAGTATAAAGTATAAAGTATAAAGTATATAAAGTATAAAGTATAAAGTATAAAGTATAAAGTAAAGTATAAAGTATAAAGTATAAAGTATAAAGTATAAAGTATAAAGTATAAAGTATAAAGTATAAAGTATAAGTATAAAGTATAAAGTATAAAGTATAAAGTATAAAGTATAAAAGTATAAAGTATAAAGTTAATAAAGTATAAAGTATAAAGTATAAAGTAATAAAGTATAAAGTATAAAGTATAAAGTATAAAGTATAAAGTATAAAGTATAAAGTATAAAGTATTAAGATAAAGTATAAGTATAACGTATAAAGTATAAAGTATAAGTATAAGTATAAAAGTATAAGTAATAAGTATAAAGTATAAAGTATAAGTATAAGTAAAGTATAAAGTATAAAGTATAAAGTATAAAGTATAAAGTATAACGTATAAAGTATAAAGATAAGTATAAAGTATAAGTATAAAGTCTAAAGTATAAAAGTATAAAGTATAAAGTATAAAGTATAAAGTATAAAGTATAAAGTATAAAGTATAAAAGTATATAAAGTATAAAGTATAAAGTATAAAGTATAAAGTATAAAGTATAAAGTATAAAGTATAAAGTATAAATTAAGTATAATAAAGTATAAAGTATAAAGTATAAAGTATAAAGTATAAAGGTCTAAAGTATAAAGTCTAAAGTATAAAGTATAAAGTATAAAGTATAAAGTATAAAGTATAAAGTATAAAGTATAAAGATAAAGTATAAGTATAAAGTATAAAGTATAAAGTATATAAAGTATAAAGTATAAAGTATAAAGTATAAAGTATAAAGTATAAAGTATAAAGTATAAAGTATAAAGTATAAAGTATAAAGTATAAAGTATAAAGTATAAAGTATAAAGTATAAAGTATAAAGTATAAAGTATAAGTATAAAGTAATAAAGTATAAAGTATAAAGTATAAAGTATTAAAGTATAAGTATAAAGTATAAAGTAAAGTATAAAGTATAAAGTATAAAGTATAAAGTATAAGTATAAAGTATAAAGTATAAGTATAAAGTATAAGTATAAAGTATAAAGTATAAAGTATAAAGTATAAGTATAAGTATAAAGTATAAAGTATAAAGTATAAAGTTAGTAGTTAGTTAGTTAGTTAGTTAGTTAGTTAGTTAGTTAGTTAGTAGTTAGTTAGTTAGTTAGTTAGTTAGTTAGTTAGTTAGTTAGTTAGTTAGTTAGTTAGTTAGTTAGTTAGTTAGTAGTTAGTTAGTTAGTTAGTTAGTTAGTTAGTTAGTTAGTTAGTTAGTTAGTTAGTTAGTTAGTTAGTTAGTTAGTTAGTTAGTTAGTTAGTTAGTAGTTAGTTAGTTAGTTAGTTAGTTAGTTAGTTAGTTAGTTAGTTAGTTAGTTAGTTAGTTAGTTAGTTAGTTAGTTAGTTAGTTAGTTAGTTAGTTAGTTAGTTAGTTAGTTAGTTAGTTAGTTAGTTAGTTAGTTAGTTAGTTAGTTAGTTAGTTAGTTAGTTAGTTAGTTAGTTAGTAGTTAGTTAGTTAGTTAGTTAGTTAGTTAGTTAGTTAGTTAGTAGTTAGTTAGTTAGTTAGTAGTTAGTTAGTTAGTTAGTTAGTTAGTTAGTTAGTTAGTTAGTTAGTTAGTTAGTTAGTTAGTTAGTTAGTTAGTTAGTTAGTTAGTTAGTTAGTTAGTTAGTTAGTTAGTTAGTTAGTAGTTAGTTAGTTAGTTAGTTAGTTAGTTAGTTAGTTAGTTAGTTAGTTAGTTAGTTAGTTAGTTAGTTAGTTAGTTAGTTAGTTAGTTAGTTAGTTAGTTAGTTAGTTAGTTAGTTAGTTAGTTAGTTAGTTAGTTAGTTAGTTAGTTAGTTAGTTAGTTAGTTAGTTAGTTAGTTAGTTAGTAGTTAGTTAGTTAGTTAGTTAGTTAGTTAGTTAGTTAGTTAGTAGTTAGTTAGTTAGTTAGTAGTTAGTTAGTTAGTTAGTTAGTTAGTTAGTTAGTAGGAAGATATTCTGCGTGTGTTATTCAACTGCTAAGGATTATAACACTTAATTATTTTTATTTAAGAACTACTTTTACACTTTCCCATTAAAATAATCTCCTTTTATTCTAAACAAAATTTTTTTAAAATAATCTTTTTTTGTTATTTACAAAATCTCTTTTTATTATCGCCCCCCGAAAAAACTGTTCCAATAGGCAAACAACAAATGCTTTAATAATAAACTACCTTTACGCAAAAACTTTTGCTCAAAATCAACTCATTAACAGCTCCACCTAGATAAATGTAATTAATTTTAATTTTATATAATTCCATCAACTTTTCAACCAAACAACCAACGCATTAAGGTGTTTCTACAAAAAAACTATTAACACCAAAAAAATGTAAATAAAATTCTATGATTTAAAAACTCATTTCAAAAAGAGGGTGATTTTTAATTAGTAGTTTAACACAAACACTCAGAACACTGGGTAAAACTAGAAAAAAAATTAAACCAAAAGAGGATTAAAATGTGAAATAAAGTACAGGTAAAAATGTATTTTTAAATAAACAAAAATACTTTCACACACACACATGCATGTTTATACAAAAATACAAATAAGGTATTTAAAATAATTAAGAAAATCCATTAAACAATAAAACTACACATTATATGAAATAATAATAATAATAATAATATTGTTATTATTGTTAATTAAACATTTTGTTGCTGTTGTGTAGAAGTTAAATAAAATAATTAACTTAAATACTAAAATATATAAATATGTACTTAAATGTACAGTGATTTAAATAAGAAATTAAAATTTAGTTTTCAAAGGATTATATTAAAAGGATTACAACATAATTATACGAAATGTGTAGGTGAGATTTTTATGTGTTCAAGTAAAAGGGCGTACAGAAGGATTTTTATCAAATAACTTGCGGATCACGAGATTTCATTCCAAAATCTGACTTAGATCTTGGAGGGGACTTAGACAGGTAAAACGTTATTCATACTATACTTTCTGAATTACATGGATTGTCCCGTGTGAACGAGAATTTATATGAAGAAACACTTTGGTACTTTTTCGTTAACTAAATAGTACCTTTAGAATATTCTATAATATGGAACCAAAACATATGAATTTACGTAAAAAAATACAGTTTTTGTAGCTTTTCGTTCCTTAAATGGTACTTTTTTAATTTTCTTAAATGTTGAAGATAAAAACATAAGAATAAACTTTATAGTACTTTTTCGTTATTCAAATGGTACTTTTTGATATTTGTTTAAATATGAAGTTAAACGTATCCGTTAGAAAAGTACCTAATAGAAATGTAACCTATAAAATGCATGTTTGGATACTTTTTGTTCTTGACATGGTACTTTTTGAATTTTCTTTACTATTGAACCTTAAAGCATAAAATTTAACATATTCAACTTGTGTAAATGAAGGTCTATATAAAAGTTTGGTACTTTTTCTTTTATCACTTGGTACTTTTTTAATTTTCTATAATATGAAAACGATGCACATGGAATAAAGAATTTACAGTCCTTTTATAATATAAGAGGGAACTTTTTGGCACCTTTCCGTACTTTTTCATTTATACATATTTACTTAGAAACATAAACTGTTATAAAATTGCATTCATGTATATCCCGTCTTAATGAGAATCTACAAGAAGATACATTTTGGTACTTTTTCATTCTTCATCTGATTCTTTTTGAAATTCCTATAATTTTGAAGATAAAAGTACATATAAACATGTACATTTCTGGTTAAATGAGAATTGAGAAGGAAGGATTTTTTGGTACTTTTTCGTTGCTTTTAATACCCTTCACCTTCGTGCGAAGAGTATACTTATATAAGTTTGTCATTCCGTTTGTAATTTTACAATTTCTGACCCTATAAAGTATATATATTCTGGATCCTTATAGATAGTGGAGTCGATTAAATCATGTCCGTCTGTCTGCCCGTCTTTCTGTCTGTCCTTCTGACCCCACATATCTTTGGGATCAAATTCTCCAATAATTCTGTCAAACATGCATTCGAGAAGTACTTGGCACTTTTTCGTCCCTCTTTATACTCTTCACCTTCGTGGGAAGAGTATATATGTATACGTTTGGAATTTTGCAATTTCTGACCCTATAAAGTATATATATTCTGGATCCTTACAGATAGCGGAGTCGATTAAGCCATGACCATCTGTCTGTCCGTCTGTCTGTCCGTCTGTCTGTCTGTCTGTCTGTCTGTCTGTCTGTCTGTCTGTCTGTCTGTCTGTCTGTCTGTCTGTCTGTCTGTCCGTCTGTCCGTCTGTCTGTCTGTCTGTCTGTATGTCTGTCCGTCTGTTGAAATGTTCTAAAGACCCCACATATCTTTAGGATCAAATTCTTCGATAATTCTGCAAACATGCTTTCGAGAAGTACTTGGTACCCTTCGCCTTCTTGGGAAGAGTATATATAAGTTTGTCATTCCGTTTGTAATTTTACAATTTCTGACCCTATAAAGAATATATTCTGTCTGTCTGTCTGTCTGTCTGTCTGTCTGTCTGTCTGTCTGTCTGTCTGTCTGTCTGTCTGTCTGTCTGTCTGTCCGTCCTTCTGTCTGTATGTCTGTCCGTCTGTGTGTATGTTTGTCCGTCTCTCTGTATGTTTGTCCGTCTGTCTGTTGAAATTTTCTAAAGACCCCACATATCTTTGGGATCAAATTCTTCAATAATTCTGTCAAACATATTTTAGAGAAGTTTCTTGTTTAAAATCAGCAAAATAAATAACGGATTTATGAGCAAAAATCCAAGACAACCTCTGAAAATTGTCATCAAAAAAGACAAGTTTTTGAAAGTTTTGACAAAAAAAGGAAAAACAACATTGCTTATTGAAAAAAACGTACGTTTGCATGTGTGTTGGTTTCACTGCTATGTGTATCTTGTTTCGTTTAGCATTCTTGTTGTTGTTCTTTGTTATACCCTACACCACTTTAGTGGGGAGGGTATATGGGGTTTGTGCTGATGTTTGTAACGCACAATGATATTGGTCCAATATCCTCCTTAAAGTATACCAATCCGCTTAGAATAATTTTTTGAGACGATTTAGCTATGTCCGTCCTTCTGTAGATCCATCTGTCCGTCCGTCCGTCCGTTTGTCTGTCTGTCTGTCCGTCCGTCCGTCCGTCCATGTAAACCTTGTAATCAAACTACGGTCTATTTTTTAACCTAACCCCCATACAACTGAACCCCTAAATAGGGCTTGTGAAGTGAAATATATCTCAGAGAAAGCGTTCTGCACTTATCGAAATAATAGTTGGTCGAGGTAAGATCGGGACCATAAGGCGTTTGAGTAAAAATTTCTTAACCACTTCTTTTTAAATAGTTTTTAAAAGGTATAATGTGGCAAAACGTTGTCAGTTCATCAACACTTTCATGTCAGTATTCAAATTTTGGAGGTTTTTGGTTTAAAGCTCTCTTTAATCGAATCAATTGATGGTCTAACCAGATTTCAGCAACTCATAACAGAAATGACCCTTTAAGTGCCCTCAAATATAGAGCATTGCCTTATCACCAGCGATATTAGGCTTTGGCGTAAATTTTGCGGTTCGGCAGGTCTTTACATACGATCTCTTATGCTTCGGCTTTTCATAGATAATGATTAGCTGTAAAAAAAAATATGTTTTGATGACGTTTGAGTAGCATTTAGTAGATTCAACGTTCTCTTTTTTAAGGTACTTCTGCTTTAGTGCGTATGGTACCCAATCTCCCAGCTTTTGGATGAGTTCTGCTGCACGCAGGCGTTGTAAAATTGCTGCTTGAGTAGCTTTCAATCATGTTACAAGCTGTTATTGAGTTTGGCGTTCATATGGTAATCAAAGTTGCTGCTCGTAAATGTTCTGAAATTACTGATTGAGTAGCTTACAGTGATGTTACAAGCTCTTGTTGAGTCTGACAAAAACTTCAGGAAGTAATGCATCGAATTCTTGGATCTCCACTTCTAGAAAGCTTAAGCCATCTCTCGTAGGTTGTTGATGTTGGATCACTTTCACTATAAGCTTCGCTGAGCAATCATTGAGCTTTAGCAGTACTTTTTTCAAGAAGTAAAGCAAAACTTCCATCATATGACACTTTATTACTCAAAATTAGAAATTTTTGAAGCAAAATGAACTTTACTCTAACACCAATACTTAAATATATTCTAGTGAGTAGTATCTTGTAAGTGCTTAAGTGATAAGAATAAAAGCGCCTACAAGGACACTACTTTATAGATATATTTGACTTTTAATTTTAACATTTTAAATTCTTAATACTTTTTAACAAGTTGTTAGCAAATATATTTATATAAAGTAGCTATAAAGAGGCAATATTGAGAAAATAATTGCCTACTTAATAACTACTTAATATAAATATACTTTTAAATAATTTCTTTAAATATTACAAAACTATTATAAACAATACACAAGAATGCTAAAACACAACTGATGACTTTGCCATAAATTAGCAAAGATTTTATACTAAAAGGAAACCTTTAAATTTCAGTAAATTCTTATCAGTTTTAAAGATTAAGCGGCCTATAACTAAACAAAGTATTTATCGTAAAACCAAAAAAAAATTGACCTGCTTACTACTTGAACAAACAATAAACATTTAACCAAGTTTTAAAGTTACTTTTTTTTGGAAATTCAAAACAATCTGTTTGTTTTTCATCTAAATAAATAGATTTTTAAATATTGATTTTCGTTCGCTTATTTTTCTTATTAAAATTTCATTGTATATTTTATTCTAATACGAAATGTTTGTTGTTCCTTAGATTATGATAATTTTTTGTCTTTTTTTGTATTTTTTACCCCTCATAGTCGTCTTGTTATTGTTTGCAATTTTATTATCATAATGAATAAAATCTTTTGTCCCATTGAGTATGGACGGCCACCACCCCCAGAACGCCTACTATTCAGTTATTTGACAAAATAATTGAAGCATAGAAACTGTGTTAGCAGCAGTAGTATAGTCATTCTCTAGCACTTGGTATTTTTTTTTTTTATTCCTATTGACTTTTCAAGTGATAATCCACTTGTCATCGCTATCATTGCTATTGATTTTGTGTTTAAATAAAAATCGAAAAAAATATACATAAAATAAAATGGAAAAAATCTGTTAGTAATCCAGCTAAATTTATTTTTTCTTGTGATAAGTACTTTTGTTGTCTTTTTTTATAAAATATATTCTCATTTTAGAAATGATGTTTGAAATAAACGTTGAATAAAATTTAAATATTAAATTTCAATGAATTTCTTTTGTTATTTTAAACATATTTCTTAAAATTAAAGAAAACAAGTACTCTATCAGAAGAAAACTGAAAATCGTTTACCGAAGACCATAAGGTCCATTGTGATTGCCTATGTAGAGTCTGAAGATCCAAATATAGAACAAACAACAATCTTTACATGGATGGACGGACGGATGGACATAGGCAAATTGACTCAGAAAATGATTCTAATTCGTATTGTTTAAGATGGGTGTAGGACCTGTATTATTGTTGCATTACAAACATCAGCATAATCCCTATATACCGTCCCCACTAAAGTAGTGTAGGGTATAATAACATAAGTAAAAAGGAGAGAGGATTTAAGACAAAACGATTCGAAAGTTGGTTCAACCTAGATGTTTTACCTAATCGATACACTAAAGAAGGAGTTGTGAGAATAATCTGAAACTCCCTATACAATTCAATCGATGAAGTAACTGAATCCCCTGATAAAGAAGGAGTTGTGAGAGTAATCAGAAACTCTCTATTGAATCCAGTCGAGGGCATAACTAAATCCCCTGATAAAACTTAGTAGACTGCGAGAGTTGAGTCCTGCTTTTTCGCCGAGTTCGTTATGGAACCCATTTCCCAGATTCTGTGATTAATCATCAAATTCGACAAAAGTGTCAATCTATCGCATCATCTCCTAGTGCTGAATTCTCTATGAGAGCACATTCTTGGATGTTATACATTTTTTGAGAGCTTCACATAAGAACCCTATAAACATGCAACACCTAAAAGAAATCACCTATGCTGACGACAACGCATTGATTTCCTCCAAACTGAGTCATCTACAAACTAAATTAAATATATTAAGATCAAACGCTGAAAAGTGCCATCTGGAGATTAACGTTGTATAACCTAGGAAGCTAATATCTATGCTAGGCCTTCCATAACACAAGGAGAATTTACAGAGTTTATGTTTTAAAATTCTGATCTCTGCTGGACACAGATTAAAGCCATATCTAGAGATCATAATAAATTTAAAGTGGTAACTCCAAATATTGCTTTAGATGTCTGATATAAATCCCTTCGATTTCCCCCCGGAGGCATGTTACCTTGATGAAAGACCCCATTTTGGTGTAATAGCAATCCCAGAGAAAAGAGGTGCCTGCCGGGACTGTAAACTGTTGATGATCAAATGTATCCTGGGCCTTTCCTTGCAATGATTTGGCATGGGATCGAAATAGAAAACCTCATAATGTGGTACTACGGGTGGCCTGTTGTCCGCAGGGTCTGGCTGGTCAGTTGTTTGAGGTTCCTGCGGGATCCACGAACTGGCTGTTGTTCGTGGGAAGAGAATGTCTGTTAAAGGACTGATGCACAGTGAAATATATAATTCGGGATAAGTTCGGTGCTGTCTCTGAAGTCACAGAGGAGTAACTGCAGGACTAAGCGTTGGAAATGAGTTGATGTTAAATGTATACAATACGAGATATATACGGTATACGGTAAAATCCGTATACCCCTACATACGGAACTTACCGTATACCTAGAGTGAGTCGGATTTTGTTATCTATGAGTGTGCTGGATGAGTGGGAAGTGAGCTGGGTTGAATGGTGATGAATGAAAGGTATCTTATACAAGTGAAACCATTGAATTTTCCACCTTTGTCCTGGTATGTTTAGGAAAATCTTCGGCTTATTTGATGGATTCGTGATTCAGACTACCGAATATGTTTCTAGGTGCTGTTGCTGACTCAACAGTGCGTGGTTGTAAACGGAAGTGATGTCTTTGCATCTCGAATGTTAAGCAACGGAGTAGCAATGGTCAGGGATTGGATAGCTCGAGAAACATATTTAAGATATGAGGCGGCGCTTAAAGTCGAACGGCTCTTTACTTGAGGCGAACTGGCCAAAAGCGGTTACAGTACACGTTATATACTGGACACATTAGAAGGTTATACACAATCATCGGACGTGCCTGATCGCATACCAAATACAGAATATGTCGGAAACTTTGAATCACTGATCCTAGATTGGAGAAGCGGATCATTAGAGCAAATACCAGTAGGAATCCGTTGTTACACGATTGGGGGACAAAGTGGAACTGGGGTTCTTTATTGAAGAACCAGAAACAGAAATATACCACCGTTTACCTAATCATAACACAAGCTTCCAGGCAGAAGTCCGAGCAATGACGGAATGCGTAAATTGGATTAGAATAAATATGGCACCCACAACCCTTAATATATTTACCGACAGCCAGAAGGCAATATCAGGTGATAGAATTAAATTAGCTGAATACTCTCCCCTAGGCAAGGTTTAACGAAATTGCGAATGTAATAGCTTTAAAGGGAAGGGAGGTAGTTAACCTGACAAACGCAAAACCATTCGACGCAACAAAAGCTGAATTAACAATATGGATGAGAGAATCCCATAAGACCTCTTGGAATAATGAAACGGTGGGTAGAACCACAAAGATCCTTCGAGGTGACGAGAAATCTCCTCAAAATGAGCAAGTCTGAAGTTAGTATGATGGTACGTATTCTGACTAGACACTCAGGATTACGAGCACATCTGTACAAAATTGGACATGCGGATACAGGTGAATGTAGAGCATGTGAAGAGGACAGTGAAACTCTGGAGCACTTTCTTTGCCACTGTCAGACATTCGTCGAAGTTAGATCCTAGTATGTTGAAAATGATATTATTCCGGAAATAACATTCCTGATTAACACTGATTGGAAGATTCTTAGGAATTACGTCCAGGAACCTGAGTTTCTGAACACTGAAAAATAAATCATTCAGTGAACATTTTCTTTTCATGAAAAGGAGCGCACAACAGGCCCGATAGTGGCCTAGGTGTATTTCTTTCGATTTGATGTATTATACATCCTCCTACCAACCTAGCCTATCCACTTGTACATTCGTCAAATCCACCAGCGTCTGTCTACTAACATTGGTCAGCATGCTGGTATACTTTCGATCCGAGTGGTGAAACTATTTTGCTAATGTCCGAAAAAAGTTTGCCCTGTATATCAGGTCATGGTCAAATAATCTCCAGTAAACCTATTCTCAATGCAGCGAATAGAAAGCTACTGAAGTTAATGTTGTTTAGTGGCGACACAGGGAGAAACTTATCTTTGGCAAACCATTGATCAAATCAAAGTTGTCCAGGCTAGTAGTGACAAAAATTATTTAGAAACCCCAGTTCTACAAAAACAGAAAATCATCGACCCATTAGGAAAGCAATCGGCCAATTCCCTTACCTTAGATAACTTGTCATCTTTGAACTGGAAAAAGCTCGCTTTGGCGGAGTAGAAAATGTCTTCGCTTACGCTCAAAGAAAGATAGGTTTTTAAATCAGACTCTAAAGTCCCACGAGTCGTTTTACAAGACGACTCGTGGGCGAGGTTACCTCTTTCTGCCATCTATCTTTGCGACTCCGAGTGCTCTATATTTCACACTAACCGGAACTTTATACGCAGTCTGTGGATGTGTTGTAAAAATTCTAAAGAACACTAATGTGTTCCTCAGAGCGATTGGCTCTGCTTCTAAAGCAATGCGATAGTTATTTTGGTGGGCATCTGGGATATAACGAAGCTGGTTGTTGTCGAACTAGCTCCATTGCTCTAGTTCTGTGTGAGCCACTGAAACCCAATTAGATGTTGAAGGAAAGTGGCAACAGTATCCGAATCCGTTGAATAGTCGAGAAAGATAACCATTATAACGAACAATTAGTTTGTGGAATCAGTTTGAGAGAAACGAAAAAAATAATACTACGATTTCGAGTCGGACTATATACTAAAAGAATAGTAAATACCAGTGGTGAGCCGACTATAGAAGATATATCTTTTAATATTTAAGGTCCATTAAATCATAAAGTCCTTTTGAAAGTACATAAGACCTGATTCCTTAAGTTATAAAAGAAGTTTGTTAATATTCATCAAAAGTCTCTCAATAATTTAAGAACAATTTCAGAAAATGCATTATTTTCATAAATTTTGAAAAAGTCTTAAAAGTCCCCAATTTGAGAGAAGTCGCTAGCAATCAATAAAATGTTGATATGTTCAAAATGGACTGCAATGAAACTCAAACAAAAAATTAAGTTACCAGCCAAATAAACTGAAAATTTGTCGCTTTAAAATGTCTTTAAGATCTATAAAAACAAAATAGATGAAATCAAAATCCTAACAATGTACCATTTATTTAACAATAAATAAAAAAACAAACATTATTTTAGTCGTTATTGCCATCAATAAAAAGGACATATTTTTTCCTCTTTTTTTCAGGATAGACTAACAATCAAACAATAAGTACATGTCTTAAAGAAGAACAAAAAACGAAGGAAAGAAATAGACCATTAAAACGATAACGAAATATTTATTTTATTTTATTTTCAACGTATGGTATGAACAAATATCTTTACATATAGATAGAGGGACAGACAGACAGACAAACAATAAAAGTAAATAATCCAAAAAAATAAAAAGTAATAAAACGAGGAAGGAACAAAATGATATTTAGAAATAGACTTCTTTCAGAAATTCTATATGATAACAAGTTACAACTATTAAATAAATTAATCCATCAAATTATAATTTGTTTAAAATAGCATTCTTTATAATTAAAAGAACTTTTTAATCTATCCTCGTACCTACAAATAAAACTTGGTAGCTATGGTGAAGGTTAAGTGAAGCGATTATATGCGTAAATATAAATAAGAAAATCATATCAACACATACATGCACTCCAAGACACTTATCCAAACACGCACTCATATAATAACAAACACACACTCTCTCCTATAAGGACAACAATAAACAATGACAACAATAACTACCTAAAGGCATATGAAGACAACAACACGCCTTAGTCATAAAAAAATTACTAAACGAGCAAACAATAAGAATCCTATATGAACGAAAACAACAACCACATAAGCCATAGAAACAACAACAAACTGAAAATAGGAAAAACAGTTGATGTTTTTTACTCAACTCTGAGTGGGTGTAGGTAGGTAAAGACACCAACAACAACCTAAAACCCCTAAGCAAAAACCAAAAACAAAATCAAAAAATAAATAAAAACAAAATCTGTTTTTCTTACAAATATTCTTAAAGGAAATAGCTCACACACACACACTCACTCTCTCTTTCCCTCTCTTTCGCATAACAATCAGCAAGACAAACATGAATTCCTTGTTTATTGTCTTTTGTTTATAGGAAACAGATAGAAATAATTTGTTTGTTTGTAAGTCTGTCTCTCTGTCTTTGAGATTAAAAGCTAGTCCCTATAGAACTGAGATTTTTTCCTACTCTCTTCCTTTTTATTTGCCTTCAACTGAACCTTGAAAATAGATTGTGGAAAAAGTGTATGAATGTTTTTTTTCGTAACTTGGTTACGTGTATGTTTGTGTTATTTAGGAATTAAAACATAAACCTTATTTTATTAGATTGACATTAAAAATTGATGTGTGTCTGGCTGAGCTCATTTATTTTTAGAGTTCCATTTTGTGTAGTTGTTTTATTATTGATTCCAAAATACATTCATTAATCTTAGGTAAATCTTTACAAATTGTAATGGTTAAATATGATAGGAAATCTAAGAAGCTTTTAGATTTTTCATTTTATTTGATTTCTAAGATATCATAAGAAAACTGACCACGAGTAATATAATTGTTATGATTCCACAAAACTTTTAAACTTTTTTATAACCAGACTATGACTATGACTAGACTATGACTAGACTATGACTAGACTAGACTAGACTATGACTAGACTATGACTAGACTATGACTAGACTATGACTAGACTATGACTAGACTATGACTAGACTATGACTAGACTATGACTAGACTATGACTAGACTATGACTAGACTATGACTAGACTATGACTAGACTATGACTAGACTGACTAGACTATGACTAGACTATGACTAGACTATGACTAGACTATGACTAGACTATGACTAGACTATGACTAGACTATGACTAGACTATGACTAGACTATGACTAGACTATGACTAGACTATGACTAGACTATGACTAGACTATGACTAGACTATGACTAGACTATGACTAGACTATGACTAGACTATGATAGACTATGACTAGACTATGACTAGACTATGACTAGATATGACTAGACTATGACTAGACTATGACTAGACTATGACTAGACTATGACTAGACATGACTAGACTATGACTAGACTATGACTAGACTATGACTAGACTATGACTAGACTATGACTAGACTATGACTAGACTATGAATAGACTATGACTAGACTATGACTAGACTATGACTAGACTATGACTAGACTATGACTAGGACTATGACTAGACTATGACTAGACTATGACTAGACTATGACTGACTATGACTAGACTATGACACTAGACAGACTATGACTAGACATGACTAGACTATGACTAGACTATGACTAGACTATGACTAGGACTATGAAGACTATGACTAGATATGACTAGACTATGACTATGACTATGAATAGACTATGACTTAGGACTATGACTAGACTATGACTAGACTATGACTAGACTATGACTAGACTATGACTAGACTATGACTAGACTATGACTAGACTATGACTAGACTATGACTAGACTATGACCAGACTAGACTAGACTATGACTAGACTATGACTAGACTATGATAGACTATGACTAGACTATGACTAGACTATGACTAGACTATGACTAGGACTATGACTAGACTATGACTAGACTATGACTAGACTATGACTAGACTATGACTAGACTATGACTAGACTATGACTAGACTATGACTAGACTATGACTAGACTATGACTAGACTATGACTAGACTATGACTAGACTATGACTAGACTATGACTAGACTATGACTAGACTATGACTAGACTATGACTAGACTATGACTAGACTATGACTAGACTATGACTAGACTATGACTAGACTATGACTAGACTATGACTAGACTATGACTAGACTATGACTAGACTATGACTAGACTATGACTAGACTATGACTAGACTATGACTAGACTATGACTAGACTATGACTAGGACTATGACTAGACTATGACTAGACTATGACTAGACTATGACTAGACTATGACTAGACTATGACTAGACTATGACTAGACTATGACTAGACTATGACTAGACTATGACTAGACTATGACTAGACTATGACTAGACTATGACTAGACTATGACTAGACTATGACTAGACTATGACTAGACTATGACTAGACTATGACTAGACTATGACTAGACTATGACTAGACTATGACTAGACTATGACTAGACTATGACTAGACTGACTAGACTATGACTAGACTATGACTAGACTATGACTAGACTATGACTAGACTATGACTAAACTAGTTAGTTAGTTAGGTAGTTAGTTAGTAGTTAGTTAGTTAGTTAGTAGTTAGTTAGTTAGTTGTTAGTTAGTTAGTTAGTTAGTTAGTTAGTTAGTAGTTAGTTAGTAGTTAGTTAGTTAGTTAGTTAGTTAGTTAGTTAGTTAGTTAGTTAGTAGTAGTTAGTTAGTAGTAGTTAGTTAGTTAGTTAGTTAGTTAGTAGTTAGTTAGTAGTTAGTTAGTTAGTTAGTTAGTTAGTTAGTTAGTTAGTAGTTAGTTAGTTAGTTAGTTAGTTAGTTAGTTAGTTAGTAGTAGTTAGTAGTTAGTAGTTAGTTAGTTAGTTAGTTAGTTAGTTAGTTAGTTAGTTAGTAGTAGTTAGTTAGTTAGTTAGTTAGTTAGTTAGTTTAGTAGTTAGTTAGTTAGTTCGTTAGTTAGTTAGTTAGTTAGTTAGTAGTTAGTAGTTAGTTAGTTAGTTAGTAGTTAGTTAGTTAGTTAGTAGTTAGTTGTTAGTTAGTTAGTTAGTTAGTTAGTTAGTTAGTAGTTAGTTAGTAGTTCGTTAGTTAGTTAGTTAGTTAGTTAGTTAGTTAGTTAGTTAGTTAGTTAGTTAGTTAGTTAGTTAGTTAGTTAGTTAGTTAGTTAGTTAGTTAGTTAGTTAGTTAGTAGTAGTTAGTAGTTAGTTAGTTAGTTAGTTAGTTAGTTAGTTAGTAGTTAGTAGTTAGTTAGTTAGTAGTAGTTAGTAGTTAGTTAGTTAGTTAGTTAGTTAGTTAGTTAGTTGCTTAGTTAGTTAGTTAGTTAGTTAGTTTAGTTAGTTAGTTAGTTAGTAGTTAGTTAGTTAGTTAGTTAGTTAGTTAGTTAGTTAGTAGTTAGTTAGTTAGTTAGTTAGTTAGTTAGTTAGTTAGTTAGTTAGTTAGTTAGTTAGTTAGTTAGTTAGTTAGTTAGTTAGTTAGTTAGTTAGTTAGTTAGTTAGTTAGTTAGTTAGTTAGTTAGTTAGTTAGTTAGTTAGTTAGTTAGTTAGTTAGTTAGTTAGTTAGTTAGTTAGTTAGTTAGTTAGTTAGTTAGTTAGTTAGTTAGTTAGTTAGTTAGTTAGTTAGTTAGTTAGTAGTTAGTTAGTTAGTTAGTTAGTTAGTTAGTTAGTTAGTTAGTTAGTTAGTTAGTTAGTTAGTTAGTAGTTAGTAGTTAGTTAGTTAGTTAGTTAGTTAGTTAGTTAGTTAGTTAGTTAGTTAGTTAGTTAGTTAGTTAGTTAGTTAGTTAGTTAGTTAGTTAGTTAGTTAGTTAGTTAGTTAGTTAGTTAGTTAGTTAGTTAGTTAGTTAGTAGTTAGTTAGTTAGTAGTTAGTTAGTTAGTTAGTTAGTAGTTAGTAGTTAGTAGTAGTAGTTAGTTAGTTAGTTAGTTAGTTAGTTAGTTAGTTAGTAGTTAGTTAGTTAGTTAGTTAGTAGTTAGTTAGTTAGTTAGTTAGTTAGTTAGTTAGTTAGTTAGTTAGTTAGTTAGTTAGTTAGTTAGTAGTTAGTTAGTTAGTTAGTTAGTAGTTAGTTAGTTAGTTAGTTAGTTAGTTAGTTAGTTAGTTAGTTAGTTAGTAGTTAGTTAGTTAGTTAGTTAGTTAGTTAGTTAGTTAGTTAGTTAGTTAGTTAGTTAGTTAGTTAGTTAGTTAGTTAGTAGTTAGTTAGTTAGTTAGTTAGTTAGTTAGTTAGTAGGTTAGTTAGTTAGTAGTTAGTTAGTTAGTTAGTTCGTTAAGTTATTAGTTAGTTAGTTAGTTAGTTAGTTAGTTAGTTAGTTAGTTAGTTAGTTAGTTAGTTAGTAGTTAGTTAGTTAGTAGTTAGTTCGTTAGTTAGTTAGTTAGTTAGTTAGTTAGTTAGTTAGTTAGTTATTAGTAGTAGTTAGTAGTTAGTTAGTTAGTTAGTAGTTAGTAGTTAGTAGTTAGTAGTTAGTTAGTAGTTAGTTAGTTAGTAGTTAGTTAGTTAGTAGTTAGTTAGTAGTTAGTTAGTTAGTTAGTAGTTAGTTAGTTAGTTAGTTCGTTCGTTAGTTAGTTAGTTAGTTGGTTAATGAGATATCTATACAAATACATATTTTCATTAAAACCTTATCTCTATTATTTCCTTTTAATTTCATTCGGAAAATTCATTTAATTTTGTAATGGTGAAGAGATTGACAAATAACAAAACACTTTTTTGGCATATTTAATTCACATTGACACTAGTTTATGTTTTACAACCAAACATCATACAATAATCAACCTAAAAACATTACGTTTTTTCATTTGGTTTTTTTCTATTCTATTTCCGTTGTTCATTTTACTAAAAATCTATTTTATTAATGAACAATTTATTGCTGTCCAAAAGACAACATTTTGTATTGACTGATTTTGACACCATAATCTATGTTTCGTGATGTTGACAATAGTTTTAGTAAATTTTTGGTGACATTTTATTTAATGACAATATTAAATATTAATTTTTCATTAAAATTCTACTGATAAAGGCATAAACGAAAATGAACAAAAATGGCGATAATAATAAAATAATTTAAAATAAACAATAAAATGGGAAATTTTAATAATTTTTACAGTTGATTTAAACTTAATATAATATTTGTGCCATATTCAATTCTATCATCTTAAACAATAGATTTTTTAAAAGTGAATGAAATTTCCCTCTTTATTAACTTTTTGTTTTCAATCTTTATATTTACTATTCATACAAATTAAATGCTTTAAACAATTATCTTAAATCTTTTGAAATTATACACATAAATTATTCATACAATTTCAACGTTCAACATAAAAAGTGGAGAAAAACCTTTTTTATAGTCATTCATTTATGATGAACCATCGTAAACAGAGGACAAGGTACTAAGTTTATTTTCTTCCTTGTTTTTCTTTTTTTTAGTTTGGTTCTGTATACAAAACTATCATCATTCATTTTAAATTAAAATGATTTATAAAGAAATTAAATGTATGTCAGAATGTGAATAGTAGTGCAAAAGGCAGGAAGAATTTTTTTGGGGGAAACGTACCAAATTCAAATGTAGTCATAGTCTAGTCATAGTGTAGTCATAGTCTAGTCATAGTCTAGTCATAGTCTAGTCATAGTCTAGTCATAGTCTAGTCAAGTCTAGTCATAGTCTAGTCATAGTCTAGTCATAGTCTAGTCATAGTCTAGTCATAGTCTAGTCATAGTCTAGTCATAGTCTAGTCATAGTCTAGTCATAGTCTAGTCATAGTCTAGTCATAGTCTAGTCATAGTCTAGATAGTCTAGTCATAGTCTAGTCATAGTCTAGTCATAGTCTAGTCATAGTCAGTCATAGTCTAGTCATAGTCTAGTCATAGTCTAGTCATAGTCTAGTCATAGTCTAGTCATAGTCTAGTCATAGTCTAGTCATAGTCTAGTCATAGTCTAGTCATAGTCTAGTCATAGTCTAGTCATAGTCTAGTCATAGTCTAGTCATAGTCTAGTCATAGTCTAGTCATAGTCTAGTCATAGTCTAGTCATAGTCTAGTCATAGTCTAGTCATAGTCTAGTCATAGTCTAGTCATAGTCTAGTCATAGTAGTCATAGTCTAGTCATAGTCTAGTCATAGTCTAGTCATAGTCTAGTCATAGTCTAGTCATAGTCTAGTCATAGTCTAGTCATAGTCTAGTCATAGTCTAGTCATAGTCTAGTCATAGTCTAGTCATAGTCTAGTCATAGTCTAGTAGTCTAGTCATAGTCTAGTCATAGTCTAGTCATAGTCTAGTCATAGTCTAGTCATAGTCTAGTCATAGTCTAGTCAGTCTAGTCATAGTCTAGTCATAGTCTAGTCATAGTCTAGTCATAGTCTAGTCATAGTCTAGTCATAGTCTAGTCAGTCTAGTCTAGTCTAGTCATAGTCTAGTCATAGTCGTCATAGTCTAGTCATAGTCTAGTCATAGTCTAGTCATAGTCTAGTCATAGTCTAGTCATAGTCTAGTCATAGTCTAGTCATAGTCTAGTCATAGTCTCATAGTCTAGTCATAGTCTAGTCATAGTCTAGTCATAGTCTAGTCATAGTCTAGTCATAGTCTAGTCCTAGTCTAGTCATAGGTCTAGTCATAGTCTAGTCATAGTCGTCATAGTCTATACTAGTCTAGTTTCATAGTCTAGTCATAGTAGTCATAGTCTAGTCATAGTCTAGTCATAGTCTAGTCATAGTCTCGTCATAGTCTAGTCATAGTCTAGTCATAGTCTAGTCATAGTCTAGTCATAGTCTAGTCATAGTTCTAGTCATAGTCTAGTCATAGTCTAGTCATAGTCTAGTCATAGTCTAGGTCATAGTCTAGTCATAGTCTAGTCATAGTCTAGTCATAGTCTGTCATAGTCTAGTCATAGTCTAGTCATAGTCTAGTCATAGTCTAGTGCATAGTCTAGTCATAGTCTAGTCATAGTCTAGTCATAGTCTAGGTCATAGTTCAGTCATAGTCTAGTCATAGTCTAGTCATTAGTCTGTAGTCATAGTCTAGTCATAGTCTAGTCATAGTCTAGTCATAGTCTAGTCATAGTTTAGTCATAATCTAGTCATAGTCTAGTCAAAGTTGAAAATAATAGTTAGTACATAAATATGGCCAGAAATGATCCCAAGTCCTGAAAAAAGTACTTTTTCCCTCTTTCCCGTCCCATCTCCATCTCACTTTCATATAAAACTGTTTATTTTTACATACAAGAGAAGAAATAAAAAGCCAATGTACACAACATCGTACCACAATTGAGAAACTTTTTTATAGAAAATGAAAAATTTACTATGTAAAATTCAAACTGCTTTAATAGACCATATAAAGTATTTTATACACAAGAAGATCATAATGAAAACGTGGCGTTTTCATGCCACTATGCAACACACAATAAGAAGAAAAACCTGGTGGTGGTAGCAACTTTTTTTGTATGTGTATTTTTAACTTGACTTTAGCATGCTGCACACATTTGCATAAAATGCTTCTTCTTTTCAGTTTATATAGTTTTTTTGTTTGTTTGTTATAGTTGTTGTTGAATGATTTATATACTCAACTTAGCAGCGGTAAGTCATTTTTCTAATGTTTGATGTTGCATGCCATAAAATGAATGCTGATATGTAAAGTATATGAAAAAAATATACTTAAAGCTGTAAGGTACAAAAATGAAGAAGATTGTAAAGATGAATCCAAACAAATGTTAACCTCGATGGTATATATAAGCGTGGAAAAGGTAAATATGGTTTTTGTGTGGAAGGATGGTTTTAATAATGTAAAGTATTAATACAACATTTGAAATTAGTGAAGATTGTAGCAAAATATAATGTTTAATTTGGGAAAATTTGGGTTAACTATTGAAGTTTAGAATTTAAATTTATATTAAATAAATATTTATATTATTAAAGATGTCCCGATTTAGTTCATCTAAACACTTCCTTATAAAAGATGTCTCATTTTATTAAAAATAATTGCATTATTCCGAAATTTAATTTGAAAGGAATCAATACTTAAACCTCTATTTTGTTTTAATCATATGCATATTTTACATTTTTCTTTGTGATTTACGTTTAATTTTGTTCCCGCAATAAATTACTTTATTTGCACAAACTTACTTAATATTCAAAATATTTGAGTTCATTTCAATATTGTTTACATTGCGCAGTAAACCACTAAATACCATTTTAATTAAACATATACAGATACTAAACCACAAAATAGAAAAACTTTAGAAGAGTTGTCTAAGAGAGTGTAATGCATTTTAAATGATTTTATGTCAAGCATCTAAATTTGTCAATGAATTACCAATCTTATCACTATGACGGGCATCGGCATATAAAGAGCTCCCTGACTGGTTTTGTTTGTCCTGCATATGTCCGGGGACCAACTACGCCCTCACGAAAACTCTATGTTTATCTCTGCACTAACATCATCTAATCAGCAATATTCACTAGACTATAAACTAGACAAGACTAAACTATAGACTTGATTAGAATATTGACTAGACTATAGTCTATAGAGTAGACTATAGACTAGACTATTGACTATATTATAAACTAGACTATAGACTAGACTATAGACTAGACTATAGACTAGACTATAAACTAGACTATAGACTAGACTGTAGACTAGACTATAGATTAGACTATAGACTAGACTATAGACTAGACTATATAGACTAGACTATATAGACTAGACTATATAGACTAGACTATAGACTAGACTATAGACTAGACTATAGACTAGACTATAGACTAGACTATAGACTAGACTATAGACTAGACTATAGACTAGACTATAGACTAGACTATAGACTAGACAATAGACTAGACTATAGACAAACTATACTATAGATTAGACTATAGACTAGACTAGACTATATAGACTAGACTATAGACTAGACTATAGACTAGACTGTAGACTAGACTATAGATTAGACTATAAACTATACTATAGACTAGACTATAGATTAGACTATAGACTAGACTATATAGACTAGACTATATAGACTAGACTATATAGACTAGACTCTATAGACTAGACTATATAGACTAGACTATATAGACTAGACTATAGACTACACTATAGACTATACTATAGACTAGACTATAGACTAGACTATAGACTAGACTATAGACTAGACTATAGACTAGACTATAGACTAGACTATAGACTAGACTATAGACTAGACTATAGACTAGACTATAGACTAGACTATATAGACTAGACTATATAGACTAGCTATATAGACTAGACTATAGACTAGACTATAGACTAGACTAATAGACTAGACTATAGACCTAGACTATAGACTAGACTATAGACTAGACTATAGACTAGACTAAACTAGACTATAGACTAGACTATAGACTAGACTAGTAGACTAGACTATAGACTAGATCTATAGACTAGACTGTAGACTAGACTATAGACTAGTACTATAGACTAGGCTATAGACTAGACTATAGATTAGACTATAGACTAGGCTATAGACTAGACTATAGACTAGACTATAGACTACTATAGACTAGACTATAGACTAGACTATAGACTAGACTATAGACTAGACTATAGACTAGACTATAGACTAGACTATAGACTAGACTATAGACTAGACTATAGACTAGACTATAGACTATAGATAGACTATAGACTAGACTATATAGACTAGACTATAGACTAGACTATAGACAGACTATACTATAGACTAGACTATAGACTAGACTATAGACTAGACTATAGACTAGACTATAGACTAGACTATAGACTAGACTATAGACTAGACTATAGACTAGACTATAGACTAGACTATAGACTAGACTATAGACTAGACTATAGACTAGACTATAGACTAGACTATAGACTAGACTATAGACTAGACTATAGACTAGACTATAGACTAGACTATAGACTAGACTATAGACTAGACTATAGACTAGACTATAGACTAGACTATAGACTAGACTATAGACTAGACTATAGACTAGACTATAGACTAGACATATAGACTAGACTATATAGACTAGACTATAGACTAGACTATAGTAGACTAGACTATATAGACTAGACTATTAGAACTAGACTATAGACTAGACTATAGGACTAGACTATAGACTAGACTATAGACTAGACTATAGACTAGACTATAGACTAGACTATAGACTAGACTATAGACTAGACTATAGACTAGACTAATAGACTAGACTATAGACTAGACTATAGACTAGACTATAGACTAGACTATATGACTAGACTATAGACTAGACTATGACTAGACTAACTATAGACTAGACTAGACTAGACTAGACTATAAGACTAGCTCATAGACTGACTATAGACTAGGACTAAGACTAGGGACTATAGACTAGACTATAGACTAGGACTTATAGACTAGACTATAGACTAGACTATAGACTAGACTATAGATCGGACCTATAGATAGACTATAGACTAGACTATAGGACTAGACTATAGACTAGACTATAGACTAGACTATAGACTAGACTATAGACTAAGACTATAGACTGGACTATAGACTAGACTATAGATAGACTATAGACTAGACTATAGACTAGACTATAGACTAGACTATAGACTAGACTATAGACTAGACTATAGAATAGACTATAGACTAGACTATAGACTAGACTATAGACTAGACTATAGACTAGACTATAGACTAGACTATAGATGTATGTCTATGTTTTCTTTTTTCCCTTCATCATTCGGAGGAGTATTTTTGATTTTGCGCAGAAAACGAACGGATTTGAGTGAAGCTTCCGCTGGAGAGGTAAGGTTTCTGTAAGACTTTTTAAAATATCACGCAGGAAGGGAATTCATTAACCTATAAAATCTTCTTCACAAATTAAAAATAGAAAGGATGGACCTATAGTTACGTAAAAAGCATTTTAAAAAATTTCCATGTTAGAAATATGTTAAAAATAAGAATTCATTACTTTAAATGTCTTCTAGACAAATATCTCTTTACATATGTATGCATATAATGTATTGTACATATAAATGTAATAATTACAAACAAATGTCAAATCACACATCAATTGTGACATTAACATCTTGTCAACCAAACAAACTAGAAACAAATAAAAACTAAATTTAATTAAAACAAATAAAAGTAATTATAGTACATTAACATCGAATAATGTGATAAGCTATACAACTACATACATAATTATTTATGAAACAAAACTAAATAAAGAAGAAATAGAAGTCATTGGTGTGTATGTATGTGGGATACACACAAGCAAATAATTATGGGGTTGACATTTGAGAATAATAAATAGACTGATATTACTTTAATAATAATAAACAACAAGAATTAAATTATTTTATATAATAATCATATGAATGCCTTAACTAAAGATATCAGCGTTTTCTAAATTATTATCAATTCAATATCAGTTAGTTTAATTTTAAAAACTAAACAAAAAATAAAAAATTTTATCGAAAAAACTTTCTACAGGATAAACAATTTTAATTGAAGTTTCTGTTTAATAATGTTTTCATAGAAATAACAATATTATTACAACACTTTTTAATTTACAATTCACTTAATAATAAAATTTGTTGATATTTTTTAAACAATGAGAATAAAAACAACAATGTAAATACATACATACTACACGTACATACATATGTATTTGAATTAATGAAAAAAAATTACAAATAAATTGCTTTTTTTGCAGCAATTGTTTAACATTTTTTTTTTGTATTCATTGTCATGTAACTTGACATAATTTACCACATACGTTTGCCATGTTTACTACCAACATTCATACTTGCAACAATATGATATTCAATATATATTTCTGGATGTATGAATGTGTGTGTAATGGAGTGTATGTGGCATGTTTATGTACAAGTCTGTGTATGTAAATAAAATCCCTGTTTGTCACAGTTTCAGAATTCATCTGCATACTTACTAGAGACACTATTTAAGCCTCCAAAACATGTCATTGTTAATAAGGGAATATTTAAACGCATACAGATACGACGCCTGCCATTCCACATACCAGCAGCACAAAAACAAACACTTGCTTCAATGTCGTGTGTCTGGAATTTGTTGTTTGACTGAAGAGTTTCATACGTTCATTGCTGCCATTGCAATCGGTTGTTGAATACGTATGATATTTGTATGTTTGTAAAATTGCCAATGTAATGTTTAATGATACAAACTTAATTTTCAAAATGAATTACCAATTGTTGCAACCAGCAAATGCTTTGGCTGCAGCAATTCATACAATTGTCAAAATATCAGCAGCAACAACAATGAGAGTAACAATTACAATATGACTATTGAGCAAGTATTGTTGATGTATTCATATATTCATTCACTCATACCTATTTCTCACAAATGAACATGCTTTTACGTATGTATGTTGCAGGATATAAATATGTAAATAAGTTGTTACATATTGACAATATGTAGATGAAGGTGCCTACTACATGTAGACTACATACATTTCGATATATAAGTGCATGTATCTGTTTGCCAACGTATTTAGCTGTATGTATGCTTTGCAAATTTCCTTTGTATTCTTGTTTACAATTGTTGTTTTTTTTTTTCAGATACATAATACATGGGTACACGTTTGTTATTGAAACGTGAGGGACAAAAGAGGTTTATCGCTCAACTAACTAACTACTAACTAACTACTAACTAACTAACTAACTAACTAACTAACTAACTACTACTAACTAACTAACTAACTAACCTACTAACTAACTAAAACTAACTAACTAACTACTAACTAACTAACTAACTAACTAACTACTAACTAACTAACTAACTAACTAACTACTACTACTAACTAACTAACTAACTAACTAACTAACTAACTAACTAACTAACTAACTACTAACTAACTAACTAACTAACTAACTAACTAACTACTAACTAACTAACTAACTAACTACTACTAACTACTAACTAACTAACTAACTAACTAACCTAACTACCTAACTAACTAACTAACTACTAACTAACTAACTAACTAACTACTAACTAACTAACTAACTAACTAACTTAACTAACTAACACTACTAACTAAACTAACTACTAACTAACTAACTAACTAACTAACTAACTAACTAACTAACTAACTAACTACTAACACTACTACTACTAACTAACTAACTAACTAACTAACTAACTACTACTACTACTAACTAACTACTACTACTAACTAACTACTACTAACACTAACTAACTAACTAACTAACTAACTACTAACTAACTAACTAACTAACTAACTACTAACTACTAACCTAACTAACTAACTAACTAACTACCTAACTAACTAACTAACTAACTACTAACTAACTACTAACTAACTAACTAACTAACTAACTAACTAACTAACTAACTAACTAACTAACTACTAACTAACTAACTATAACTAACTAACTAACTAACTAACTAACTACTAACTACTAACTAGACTAACTAACTAACTAACTACTAACTAACTAACTAACTAACTAACTAACTAACTAACTAACTAACTAACGAACTAACTAACTAACTAACTAACTAACACTAACTAACTAACTAACTAACTAACTACTAACTAACTACTAACTAACTAACTAACTACACTAACTACTAACTAACTAACTAACTAACTAACTAACTAACTAACCTAACTAACTAACTAACTAACGTACTAACTAACTAACTAACTAACTAACTAACTAACTACACTAACTAACTAACTATACTAACTAACTAACTAACTACTACTAACTAACTAACTACTAACTAACTAACTAACTAACTAACTAACTACTAACTAACTAACTAACTAACTAACAACTAACTACTAACTAACTACTACTAACTAACTAACTAACTAACTAACTAACTAACTCTAACTAACTAACTAACTACTAACTACTAACTACCTAACTAACTAACTAACTCTAACTAACTAACTAACTAACTAACTACTAACTACTAACTACTAACTAACTATAACTAACTAACTAACTAACTAACTAACTACTAACTAACTAACTAACTAACAACTAACTAACTAACTAACTAACTAACTACTAACTAACTAACTAACTAACTAACTACTAACTAACTAACACTAACTAACTAACTAACTAACTAACTAACTAACTAACTAACTAACCAACTAACTACTAACTAACTACTACTAACTACTAACTAACTAACTAACTACTAACTAACTAACTACTAACTAACTACTAACTAACTACTAACTAACTAACTAACTAACTAACTAACTAACTACTAACTAACTAACTAACGACTAACTAACTAACTACTAACTAACTAACTAACTACTAACTAACTAACTACTAACTAACTACTAACTAACTACTAACTAACTACTAACTAACTAACTAACTAACTAACTACTAACTAACTAACTAAACTAACTAAACTAAACTAACTAACAAACAACAAACAAACAAACAAACAAACAAACTAACAAACAAACAAACAAACAAAACAACTAACTAACTAACTAACTAACTAACTAACTAACTAACTAACTAACTAACTAACTAACTAACTAACTACTAACTAACTAACTAACTAACTAACTAACTAACTAACTAACTAACTAAACTAACTAACTAACTAACTAACTAACTAACTAACTACTAACTAACTAACTAACTAACTACTAACTAACTACTACTAACTACCTACTAACTAACTAACTAGTCATAGTCTAGTCATAGTCTAGTCATAGTCTAGTCATACTCTAGTCATAGTCTAGTCATAGTCTAGTCTAGTCTAGTCATAGTCTAGTCATAGTCTAGTCATAGTCTAGTCATAGTCTAGTCATAGTCTAGTCATAGTCTAGTCATAGTCTAGTCATAGTCATAGTCATAGTCATAGTCATAGTCATAGTCATAGTATCTATTCTAGTCTAGTCTAGTCTAGTCTAGTCTAGTCTAGTCATAGTCTAGTCATAGTCTAGTCATAGTCTAGTCATAGTCTAGTCATAGTCTAGTCATAGTCTAGTCTAGTCATAGTCTAGTCATAGTCTAGTCATAGTCTAGTCATAGTCTAGTCATAGTCTAGTCATAGTCTAGTCTAGTCTAGTCATAGTCTAGTCATAGTCTAGTCATAGTTAGTCATAGTCTAGTCATAGTCTAGTCATAGTCTATCATGTCTAGTCATAGTCTAGTCTAGTCTAAGTCTAGTCAGAGTCTAGGTCTAGTCCTAGTCATAGTCTAGTCATAGTCTAGTCATAGTCTAGTCAATAGTCTAGTCTAGTCTAGTCATAGTCTAGTCATAGTCTAGTCATAGTCTAGTCATGTCCTAGTCATAGTCTAGTCATAGTCTAGTCATAGTCTAGTCATAGTCTAGTCATAGTATAGTCATAGTCTAGTCATAGTCTAGTCAATAGTCTAGTCATAGTCTAGTCATAGTCTAGTCATAGTCTAGTCATAGTCCTAGTCATAGTCTAGTCATAGTCTAGTCATAGTCTAGTCATAGTCTAGTTCATAGTCTAGTCATAGTCTAGTCAGAGTCTAGTCATAGTCTAGTCATAGTCTAGTCATAGTCTAGTCATAGTCCTAGTCATAGTCTAGTCATAGTCTAGTCATAGTCTAGTCATAGTCTAGTCATAGTCTAGTCATAGTCTAGTCATAGTCTAGTCCATAGTCTAGTCATAGTCTAGTCAGTCATAGTCATAGTCTAGTCATAGTCTAGTCATAGTCTAGTCATAGTCTAGTCATAGTCTAGTCATAGTCTAGTCATAGTCTAGTCATAGTCTAGTCATAGTCTAGTCATAGTCTAGTCATAGTCTAGTATTTTGTATTTAGGTACCCTACACTGTTTTAGTTTTCAAGCATTCCGCCTCTGCTTATGTTGTTCTGGTATTACTTTACATTTCCTATTAACCATGCAACAGCAATCAGTAGACATATGAAAATAGTACCACCGCATAAATTTCCTATTTTCTGTACCCATTCCAGAGCCACATCGCATACACTATATTTGCTTTTAAGTTGTTGTGTTCAACAATTGTTTCAAACGCGCCACTTCATTGTGTGAGTGCGGTTTTAGAGAACAATTCGAATAAATTCATTTTCATTCATTTAAACATTTGCTTGAAAAATAGAAAAAGTAAGCGAAATCTTCAAAAGAAAATTTATGGAAAAGATTTTCTCAAATTATCTAAGCAACCTTTTGTGGTAACTGTTTAATTAAGATTTAAATAGTAAATAGGAATTAAAATTCTAATGTTTGAGAAGAAGCAGCAAGAAAATTTATAATGTCATTAATTTAAAGCTTATTCAGTTGTTGAAGATTTATTAAATTAACTCAATATGTCTTTTAAGTTTTAACAAACAACAAGAAAAAAATGGACAGGAAAAACTTAAATGAATAATGAAGTTTAAGAAAAAAAACGTATAAGAAAATCGAACAAAATTGTTTGGAAAACTGTAAGAAAAAGTATTAAACTCCAGGACAAAACGCAGTTACAAAACCATAGACTGGCCAGGACTAACATTGTTTTTCTTTATACACTGTTTCCAAAGCAAACGAAAACTTAATTGAACATCTTACTTATTCCTCTCTACACTTCTGCCATGACACCCCTCGTTTGATTACATCTTACTGATTTTACTATCTATCAAAATTCTTCTTCTGATGCAGAGATCACTTGAGGCTCCTAGGCTTAATCTTTCTGCTAATGTTTCCCTACATATGCTACATATTGACTGGTATATTTTTTTTATCGACTAACAGACCAGCTTTTCGCAGATGGAACTGGTGTTTTCAGTGTGTATGGCTAAAATAACTATATCAATGTGAAACTACGTACCATCCTATGTCTATTACTCCTAGACTTAAATAGTACTATATGTGCATGTAAAAATGTTGAACTTAAATCAACCAACCATGAAGGCAGAAAAACTACAAAATATCTACTTGAAATCATATGAAGTTGATGTTATGGAACCAAAACAACTTTAACTTTGGCATTGGTTACCAAATACGAAAACAACAACAAAAAGTTAACCCATTCCTTTCTTACCTCAAAAAAAGAAAAAAAACAAAAAAACTTGAAAACAAATCTTAAAAAAAAACTTGACTACCTAAAGACGCACAAGAAAAAGTTTTTCACAGAAATTTGTGGGAAATATTTAGAAAGAGACAGCTTTAAAATGGTTATTATATGAACACTTTAAAGCTTTTTTAAGTCCAAGAGAAAGTGGAATAAAACTGAACTGGAACTAAACTAGAACTGAACTAGAACTGAACTAGAACTGAACTAGAACTGAACTAGAACTGAATAGAACTGACTAGAACTAGAATAGACTGAACTAGAACTGAACTAGAACTGAACTAGAACTGAACTAGAACTGAACTAGAACTGAACTAGAACTGAACTAGAACTGAACTAGAACCTGAACTAGAACTGAACTAGCAACTGAACTAGAGAACTGAACTAGAAACTGAACTAGAACTGAACTAGAACTGACTAGAACTGAACTAGAAAACTGAACTAGAACTGAACTAGAACTGAACTAGAACGCTGAACTAGAACGGAACTAGAACTGAACTAGAACTGAAACTAGAACTGAAACTAGAACTGAACTAGAACTGAACTAGAACTGAACTAGAACTGAACTAGAACTGAACTAGAACTGAACTAGAACTGAACTAGAACTGAACTAGAATGAACTCGACTGAACTAGAACTGAACTAGAACTGAACTAGAACTGAACTAGAACTGAACTAGAACTGAACTAGAACTGAACTAGAACTGAACTAGAACTGAACTAGAACTGAACTAGAACTGAACTAGAACTGAACTAGAACTAACTGAACTAGAACTGAACTAGAACTGAACTAGAACTGAACTAGAACTGAACTAGAACTGAACTAGAACTGAACTAGAACTGAACTAGAACTGAACTAGAACTGAACTAGAACTGAACTAGAACTGAACTAGAACTGAACTAGAACTGAACTAGAACTGAACTAGAACTGAACTAGAACTGAACTAGAACTGAACTAGAACTGAACTAGAACTGACTAGAACTGAACTAGAACTGAACTAGAACTGAACTAGAACTGAACTAGAACTGAACTAGAACTGAACTAGAACTGAACGAACTGAACTAGAACTGAACTAGAACTGAACTAGAACTGAACTAGAACTGAACTAGAACTGAACTAGAACTGAACTAGAACTGAACTAGAACTGAACTAGAACTGAACTAGAACTGAACTAGAACTGAACTAGAACTGAACTAGAACTGAACTAGAACTGAACTAGAACTGAACTAGAACTGAACTAGAACTGAACTAGAACTGAACTAGAACTGAACTAGAACTGAACTAGAACTGAACTAGAACTGAACTAGAACTGAACTAGAACTACTAACTGAACTAGAACTGAACTAGAACTGAACTAGAACTGAACTAGAACTGAACTAGAACTGAACTAGAACTGAACTAGAACTGAACTAAACTGAACTAGAACTGAACTAGAACTGAACTAGAACTGAACTAGAACTGAACTAGAACTGAACTAGAACTGAACTAGAACTGAACTAGAACTGAACTAGAACTGAACTAGAACTGAACTAGAACTGAACTAGAACTGAACTAGAACTGAACTAGAACTGAACTAGAACTGAACTAGAACTGAACTAGAACTGAACTAGAACTGAACTAGAACTGAACTAGAACTGAACTGAACTAGAACTGAACTAGAACTGAACTAGAACTGAACTAGAACTGAACTAGAACTGAACTAGAACTGAACTAGAACTGAAACTAGAACTGAACTAGAACTGAACTACTAGAACTGAACTAGAACTGAACTAGAACTGAACTAGAACATTATAGATTTAATTTGTAAAAATAAAAATATACAACACTTCTAAAAGCTAATGTACTCTGATTTATGTGCACTAAAAACTATGTCATCTCTAATTACTAATCCTATTTAACAATTACCTTATATTCCATGCATTCCAATTACTTATTACATTAACTTAACTATTTATTTCTAAATAACAATCTAATTTCTCCATAAAATTGCACCAACCAACCTTAAAATCATCTAACATCACATTTTTTATTGTTTTCAGTAATTTTTCCATTATATTTCTCTCCATATTTATGTAGTAATTAGATTTCCCTCCCATACAACTCAATTAATAAACAATGCATTTTGTAGAGAAACATTTTATTTATGATGATGAAAACATTTTGCAACACATTCACATTGATAATTTGATCAAATAATTTTCCGTTTCGGTTTTGTTTTTCTAAACGTGTTAGAACCGTAAGTACGTACCATTAAAATATAAATACAATGAAGCTGCTGTGGGCGAAAAAGTGGAGTGGAAAAAGAGCAATGAGCAAGCAAGCAACAGTCATAGTATTAAGCGAAATAGTAGTTAAAGTTGTTCTCGGTTGCGTCGAATTTGTTGCACCTTTTACCTTTCGCTTGATATACATATTGTCTATATGTTAACATGATTTGCGGTCCATGTCTCAAAGATTTATGGACCGACATGGTCGAGGTTTATCAATAAGATTATCAAACTTATATTTGATAGTTTAGATAAAGATTTTGATCATGCGACAGACAATTAGCGAAATTACAAATGGTATAACAAACTTATCTAAGTCCTTGTCTCAATAATGAAGGGTACAAAACCTCTTCCACTTTATGTTATACAAAACAGCTTCTATTCTATTTTTTTAAATCTTAAGCACTGAAGAGGATGTTGGTGATTATGTTCTAGCTGTTGATAATGCTTTGATGATAATCTGATTTTAATTTTAACATCTCAGTGCTTAGCAATTTGCCACACTTTTTCTGCTGCTGCTGCTGTTGTTTATTGTAAGCAACTGATGCGCAAAGTTTTTAAACTTAATTTTTGCAGTTATAAAAATACAAAATAATTTTTATTATGACATTTGAGCCAAAGCAATAACTAGATGGGATGACGTTAGAGACAACTTCAGAGTTAAAAGCAGCTTGATGCATAAAATGGCAACATAAGGATAATTATGGAAAATGATTTTGTCTATGATGATAACAAATATTAAGTGTAATAATTCTAAGGATTGTAATGATGCTGCTGCTCGTTAGTACCTACCAGCTTTAGAGTTTTATGCTCTAAAACTGTTGGACAATTGCATTTGTGTCGCTCCTAAAGTATAAACATCATGCAGCATGCTCTAAAGGATTTACGAGTGCAGAGTCTAATTTGTGTATACTCAAAGTGTATTTAAGGATATTTTGCAATTTAATCAAATTTTTAATACTTACTGCTGTAATACTTAAAGTGACTTTTAAACTTTATCTCCATTTTATGCATTTTAAAACCATTAGTCATTTTATTAAAAACCCATTTTATAAAATCCAATTTTTTTCTTCTGTATAAACCAATGATAAGACAACACTTAACCCAGACGTAAACGGAGTATTAAGGCTATGGGTCTGTGCAGACGGTAATGTCAGGGCGGTGCATAGTTGAACACTGAACAGGGAAATAGCTAAAAAGAGTGATAACAATCATAGTCTAGTCATAGTCTAGTCATAGTCTAGTCATAGTCTAGTCATAGTCTAGTCATAGTCTAGTCATCAGTCTAGTCATCGTCTAGTCATAGTTAGTCATAGTCTAGTCATAGTCTAGTCATAGTCAGTCATAGTCTAGTCATAGTCTAGTCATCTAGTCTAGTCATCGTCTAGTCATAGTCTAGTCATAGTCTAGTCATAGTCTAGTCATAGTCTAGTCATAGTCTATTCATAGTCTAGTCATAGTCTAGTCATAGTCTAGTCATAGTCTAGTCATAGTCTAGTCATAGTCTAGTCATAGTCTAGTCATAGTCTAGTCATAGTCTAGTCATACGTCTAGTCATAGTCTAGTCATAGTCTAGTCATAGTCTAGTCATAGTCTAGTCATAGTCTAGTCATCAGTCTAGTCATAGTCTAGTCATAGTCTAGTCATAGTCTAGTCATAGTCTAGTCATAGTCTAGTCATAGTCTAGTCATAGTCTCATTCATGTCTAGTCATAGTCTAGTCATAGTCTAGTCATAGTCTAGTCATCGTCTAGTCATAGTCTTGTCATAGTCTAGTCATATAGTCTAGTCATAGTCTAGTCATAGTCTAGTCATAGTTAGTCCAGTCAAGTTCTAGTCATAGTCTATATTAGTCTAGTCATAGTCTAGTCATAGTCTAGTCATAGTCTAGTCATAGTCTAGTTCATAGTCTATAGTCTAGTCATAGTCTAGTCATAGTCTAGTCATAGTCTAGTCATAGTCTAGTCATAGTCTAGTCATAGTTAGTCAAGTCTAGTCATAGTCTAGTCATAGTCTAGTCATAGTCTAGTCATAGTTCTAGTCATAGTCTAGTCATAGTCTAGTCATAGTCTAGTCATAGTCTAGTCATAGTCTAGGTCATAGTCCTAGTCATAGTCTAGTCATAGTCTAGTCATAGTCTAGTCATAGTCTAGTCATAGTCTAGTCATAGTCTAGTCATAGTCTAGTCATAGTCTAGTCATAGTCTAGTCATAGTCTAGTCATAGTCTAGTCATAGTCTAGTCATAGTCTAGTCATAGTCTAGTCATTAGTCTAGTCATAGTCTAGTCATAGTCTAGTCCTAGTCTAGTCATAGTCTAGTCATAGTCTAGTCATAGTCTAGTCATAGTCTAGTCATAGTCTAGTCATAGTCTAGTCATAATATTGTCTAATGTAACCAAATGTTTTTTAAACTGGACCAATCCACTTAAAAAGGGGGTTTGTTATCAAACATTTTCTCAAATATGTTTAATGCACCCCTTGCAAATCGGTATAAACATACACCTCTGAATTTTACCTAAAACACATTTATCAAAATGTTGTTATTATACCTAGACCATCAACAAAGTGTTGATGGTTGTAACTCATATACATACATATAAACACACCAATACAACATGTATTTATATACATGGTTAAACATACATATGTATGTATAAATGTATTTATATACATAAATCTATAGCTACCATATAGAAAAACAAACACACTCTTACTGACACTCTCACACAATAATGACACTTATTTTAACACAAACAATGTTGGCAACATTTAGCCTCAAATATGATAGATGATCGGATGTGTTAGGGCTTGTTATTGTTGCTGTTACTGATGTTGAAGTTGACGTTGTTGCTGTCGGGTGCTTGTATTGCTGCTGCTGTTGTTATACTGCTGTTGCTGCTATTCTATTATGATGAAAGTAACTAACACCAAGTTTAGATATTGTTTTATAGAATTTGTGTGTTTGCAACAATACCTTAGCACACGTCACGAGGGTTACGCGGAGAGATATGTAACGTAAGAGTTATAATTTGTAAAATTTTTGGAAAATCAATGACTAGACTATGACTAGACTATGACTAGACTATGACTAGACTATGACTAGACTATGACTAGACTATGACTAGACTATGACTAGACTATGACTAGACTATGACTAGACTATGACTAGACTATGACTAGACTATGACTAGACTATGACTAGACTATGACTAGACTATGACTAGACTATGACTAGACTATGACTAGACTATGACTAGACTATGACTAGACTATGACTAGACTATGACTAGACTATGACTAGACTATGACTAGACTATGACTAGAAGACTATGACTAGACTATGACTAGACTATGACTAGACTATGACTAGACTATGACTAGACTATGACTAGACTATGACTAGACTATGACTAGACTATGACTAGACTATGACTAGACTATGACTATTGACTAGACTATGACTAAGACTATGACTAGACTATGACTAGACTATGACTAACTAGACTAGACTATGACTAGACTATGACTAGACTATGACTAGACTATGACTAGACTATGACTAGACTATTGATAGACTATGACTTAGGACTATGACTAGACTATGACTAGACTATGACTAGACTATGACTAGACTATGACTAGAATATGACTAGGAACTATGACTGAATATGACTAGACTATGACTAGACTATGACTAGACTATGACTAGACTATGACTAGACTATGACTTAGGACTATGACTAGACTATGACAGACTATGACTTAGGACTATGAACTAGGACTTATGACTAGACCTATGACTTTAGACTATGACTAGACTATGACTAGACTATGACTAGACTATGACTGAATGACTAGACTATAGACTATGACTAGGACTATGACTTAGACTATGACTAGACTATGATAGACTATGACTAGACTATGACTAGACTACTAGACTATGACTAGACTATGACTAGACTATGACTAGACTATATCTCCTCATATTGTAGCTCCCTGTCCTACTAAAATAAACATTCGCTGACACACATCCTTTCAACTCGTAATACCGTATAAAATATGACTGCAACTTAACTTTCCTCCTGAACCAGTACAGTGCAATTTACACTGTACTGTTGCTTCTGCTGTTGACAGTTTCATTCTACACAATGTGTACAACACCCTGCTTCCAAAAACTTTATTATTCATTCTATTGTTGATTTGAGCTCGAGCTGTTTGTGTGTGTGTGTATGTATTTGTGAATTTGTAAGTCTGCAAGCCAGCGAGAGTATGTGTGCATTCAACAAATGTTGCAACATTCATATTGTGCATTGTTTACCGCGTATAAATGTGATTATTTTGTAAAATATTTTCATCCATATTGTGTCAACAGCAATATAACCAGGAATACACAAACAATACATTTTACCAAAACAATTCCCTGACAAAAACAACAACAACAACAACTGTAACAATAACGACACTGGCAGCAACAATGGCGATGAAAAAAACTGCAAATGCATAAAATATTGTGTAAATAAAAATAAAGCAAATATTGCAGCAGATTTAATACAAAAGTGTGCGTGTGTGTTTGAATGAATGTGTTAGCATGTGTGGCCATATAACAGGCAATTCTTTATGTTCTACCTACTTTTTGTTAAGCCTTAATGCCTCATCATTGTGTAAATGCAATTTACAATGCATTTTATTATTGCAACTTGTTAGCCATGATTTTTATGCAATATAAAAATCGAAATAAATCTATAAAACAGCTTTAGTTGTTCAACTTATATTCATTTGTTTTTACACATACACACCGACAAATTTATGTAATACAATACATTATCATAAACACACACACGCACAGACTTATGTGATGCGAATAAACATTTATTGTCAACAGGAAATTAATTTCAAATGTTGTATATAGATACGAACAGAAAATTGTTGCATACATTTAAGCTGTATTTGCTGCAGCCATAACATGTCATTTTAATGAATTGATGATGACTTTCTACTTTGATTCCTTTTTGATAATACTTATGGGAGAATGAATTTAATGCATTTTTATTAGGATTGTATTAATGTTATTGGCATAATTAAAATAAATTTTTTATTAATATTGAGTTAAAAGTTTCATTTGAAATTATGTCAAATGGATGGGGAATGGGATCTGGCTCAATTCTAAGTATTCAGAAACTCAGTTTCTTAAGAATTTTTCAATAGAGACCCTCAGTTACACTTATATTTTGGATATAATTTTGACGAAATCTGACAGAGTAAGTCTTGCTGGCTCTTCATTCATTTAAATCCGTTCTGTCTACTTATTCTGAAGAGGCTTTTTGTCCTCCTCTCGTGATTCTACACACCGTATGGAATTCTCTTACTCACTCTCTCAGATCTTGTAGCGTACTTGTACTGTAGTATATTTTCTTGTCCAGTGGACGAATACTCTCCTTTGACTCTCTCAAATTTCCATCTCGCTATTGAAAACGTTTTATTCATCGGTTAAGAGTCATATGTGTGTGATTGCCCCATATTTGTCTTTATTGTTCAGCTTGATCATGGTTACTTATCCGAAACCAATGTGCTATAGTTTAAACATCCATGCAGTGTACACTTGTGACGTATTATATAAATGACTTCGATCAGTTCGCCTAAAGATAAGAGCCACTCAGCTGTAAGTCTCACCTCGTGTGTTTTTACATCTTTTGTAAATATTTCTGGAGTTTATCGTGCCCATGTCATCACAGAGTACAGTACTCTCTGAAGTGATATTATGTGATACTTTTTGTCCAAATAAGCTCACCATATTCTTGAAGCTAAAGTAGGAGTTGGTCTTATTACACTTTTATATACGTAGGTGGCATGACATAGTTTGACCTCCATCACTATGTGTAATTGACTGGTTTTGTTGTCCATTTGCAATGCCAAACAAGTATATTTGAGAAATATTTCTACCATATTTATCCTCCCATATAAACCCAAATGGGATTTAAATTGACGGATTGACAACTCAACCACGTCTTAGAAAAACTATTCAGAATACATATGTAAGTCAATAACCAATATTTCGTTGTGTTACAACCAAAAACTAAAATCAATAAATTTAATTTATATAAACGGTGCCAGTTCTTCAGATATACGAAATTTTGTATTTAATTCATAAGCGATATGCCATTCCCATTGCTAGTCTGTCCATTTCTTCACCAACTTGATGTCAAAGTTATTCTTACAATTTTAGAATTCTAGCTCTAATAGTTCTCTTGATATACGATGCTACGTCCACTATAGCCAGTTTGCCCACTTTGTCCCTAAGTATTCCTATGGATGTCTTCAAGTAATTCGGGAAGACACTGGACAAATTTCAAGAAAATTGTTTCAGCAGCTATTAAACTTATCTAGTATGAATTCATTAATCAATCATTTTATTGAAATTTGTCAAACTTGGTCTTGCTTTAGATAAGATTTAGAGAACAGTTCACTGAAAACAGAAACAGTTCCATTTCTGTTTCCATTTCTGTTTCCATTTCTGTTCCAAATTGTTAAGAACTTTTATAGGGTCAATTATATTTTCTATAAGACACATATTGCTCTGTCCAAATTGCTTTTGGACAGACAGGTATTGACCGTCTTAGTTCATCGAATGCAGAGCAGAGACAGAGACGATGTTTTGTAGTTTCATCTTCTTCTTCAATGATGCAACTTTTACTGAAAACATTGTTGGGAAATTTTAATCTTTTGGCATGTTTTTCTACTAGCTATGAAGGTTTCTTAGTTGGATTCTGTTAAGATTTAACGCTAAACATGTCCTTTCCCTGTCCACTATGGTCAAATTCTTTTTCATCTCTCAACAGGTGGGTTCCCTCTCCCATCTTGTATTTGTAATTAATTAGAGTTTTCCCTTTACAATAGGTATGCCAATTCGGACTTAGTAGAGTTTCTGAATGTTTGAACTATTGCGTATTCAGTATATAACTAGCAGCCTCAAAAGTACCTAACTAACCCTTAAGAAACATAATAATGTTCCACAACACGGTTTTCGAAAGGTTCAACTACACGCAACAACACTTGGCAATATTTCTATGTAATCAATTACTTTTTTCTTTAACAAAATATTTAATTGTAGACACAGCTTAAATAAATTAGTGTTATGTATATATTTAGTTTTATTGCATTAATTTTTAAATTTACGAAAAATAACATTTTTAATACAAGCAATATGATTTATTTACGTATACGTAATATGCAATAAATCATATCAATTCATAATCAATCATACGTTACGGTGTACAATAATTTTTTATGCAGCCTAAAGGTATGCCACACATATATAATTAATAACATATATGTACGTTGTCGTATAAGTGATTTTGATGTAATAAAAGATAAATATTCATCATACGTCCTCAGGTAGTAATTATCTCAACAAATATGTATGTATGTAAATGTAAATATATGTATGTATTTGTATCTTCGAAACTACTGATCCGATTGATACATATTATATATCAAAATTGTAGGAAAAAATCCAAGCTTTTAGAAAATTATACATTTACATAGAAGCAACACACAAGCAGCTGCAAGATGTTAAAATTCTATTAAGTTTAAAAAAATTGAAATAACTTCGTAATGAACTGCATTTTAAAGCATTTAAAGCCCACCATTAGTGTAATTATATTAAATATTTAAATATTTCTTTTAAATTTCATTTACTCAACAATAAGAAGATTATAATTGATCACACTAAATATAAATAAATTTGTTCGTAAATTTTTACATCAAAAAATCTATAGCAGATTATGTGAGTGTCCTCTTAAATATATGATATTTTTGTTCATTTTGTCCTGTTATTGTAATAGATGACTATTTGAACACTGCAGCTATTAATAGATGTTAGTGACCACAAAATGTTTGCCGGTGTTCATAAACTCATCAATTTTAATTAGTTACGTAGACATAAACTCGATAGACAACAAAAAACACTGTGCATAAAAAGAACAATGTAAATGTTATAAAAACCAAATAATATCATTACAGCCATACTAATACAAACAAGCTGTAACTATACAAATACAGTCTATGAATAGATACGTTTCATTGTTCATTTAACTTGTAGTGTTAACGTCAACCAGTACAACGCAACAAAATTCCAAACAACTACTACATTAATTTCCTTATAGTGTGTAAATATTAAGGTAAATTCCTAAGGGGGTTATTGTTTTCTCTAGCTTTTTTTAATAATTACACCATATACAGACAAATATGTATGTATGTGTGAAAGTATATGTAGAGAAATTGCATGAAAGGCTGACGACTGTACGCTATTATAAATAACGTTAATGTAAACAACATATACAATACCTGTTAAAACGCATCAACAACGGAAAAGCACATGAAGGCGTGTAGATAAAATTTATATTCTAGTTTGTACCTATCTATAGATATATAAGTATACAACTACAGCAACACACTAGAAATCATTACCACCCACTGAACATGAAAAAGACCATTTCCTAAAATCGACGTTCTAGTCTAGTCATAGTCTAGTCATAGTCTAGTCATAGTCTAGTCATAGTCTAGTCATAGTCTAGTCATAGTCTAGTCATAGTCTAGTCATAGTCTCATAGTCTAGTCATAGTCTAGTCATAGTCTAGTCATAGTCTAGTCATAGTCTAGTCATAGTCTAGTCATAGTCTAGTCATAGTCTAGTCATAGTCTAGTCATAGTCTAGTCATAGTCTAGTCATAGTCTAGTCATAGTCTAGTCATAGTCTAGTCATAGTCTAGTCATAGTCTAGTCATAGTCTAGTCATAGTCTAGTCATAGTCTAGTCATAGTCTAGTCATAGTCTAGTCATAGTCTAGTCATAGTCTAGTCATAGTCTAGTCATAGTCTAGTCATAGTCTAGTCATAGTCTAGTCATAGTCTAGTCATAGTCTAGTCATAGTCTAGTCATAGTCTAGTCATAGTCTAGTCAGTCTAGTCATAGTCTAGTCATAGTCTAGTCATAGTCTAGTCATAGTCTAGTCATAGTCTAGTCATAGTCTAGTCATAGTCTAGTCATAGTCTAGTCATAGTCTAGTCATAGTCTAGTCATAGTCTAGTCATAGTCTAGTCATAGTCTAGTCATAGTCTAGTCATAGTCTAGTCATAGTCTAGTCATAGTCTAGTCATAGTCTAGTCATAGTCTAGTCATAGTCTAGTCTAGTCTAGTCATAGTCTAGTCATAGTCTAGTCATAGTCTAGTCATAGTCTAGTCATAGTCTAGTCATAGTCTAGTCATAGTCTAGTCATAGTCTAGTCATAGTCTAGTCATAGTCTAGTCATAGTCTAGTCATAGTCTAGTCATAATCTAGTCATAGTCTAGTCATAGTCTAGTCATAGTCTAGTCTAGTCTAGTCATAGTCTAGTCATAGTCTAGTCATAGTCTAGTCATAGTCTAATCATAGTCTAGTCATAGTCATAGTCTAGTCTAGTCATAGTCTAGTCATAGTCTAGTCATAGTCTAGTCATAGTCTAGTCATAGTTTTAATTTCATGAAAAAATTGCTTATTGTGTATTTAAATACATTAACCTCCACGTAAATACGTGTGCGTAAGTATTTTAAAATATTGTCGATGTTAGTAAATTTTAACTAATACATGAACACGTATACATACATATATTTTTAAACATACTTATACAATATCCTATTAAAATACCTTTTGTTAAATGCTGTTGGAAAATATTTATCAAATAATAAATTCTTCTGGCATTATAGCTAGAATGTATTTCCATGTAATCAACAGACATACAATATTGTATTATTACAAACACAACAACAACTCTAACTAGGAAGGCTACAATACCACTAATATTACAAAACAATCACTATTACCTACTCTTAAATATGTTTGGTTCCTTACATATACTCACACATAAATAGTGTCGGCTATAAACCACAGTGAACGCATAATGTTTGCATTCAACTAAGATTATAAGTAACAAGCAAAACAATAACAAACTTGAAAATACTGGTAACGCAAAATAGCTTGTTTAGCGTCCTCTAGATTTTTCACACTCAAACTCATATGAGTACATGAACATAAAAGTGCAAAAATTCTGGGCGCAGTTTGTAAATAAATTTTTTCTATTTAAGCCTTTAATATGTAGGTGTGAAAAACACATTTTTTTATTTTAATCTATCTAACTAACTAACTAACTAACTAACTAACTAACTAACTAACTAACTAACTAACTAACTAACTAACTACTAACTAACTAACGAACTAACTAACTAACTAACGAACTAACTAACTAACTAACTAACTAACTAACTAACTACTAATAACTAACTAACTAACTAACTAACTAACTAACTACTACTAACTAACTAACTAACTAACTAACTAATACTACTAACTAACTAACTAACTAACTAACTAACTACTAACTAACTAACTAACTAACTAACTAACTAACTAACTAACTAACTAACTACTAACTAACTAACTAACTAACTAACTAACTAACTAACTAACTAACTAACTAACTAACTAACTACTAACTAACTAACTAACTACTAACTACTAACTACTACTAACTAACTACAACCTAACTAACTACTAACTAACTAACTAACTAACTAACTAACTAACTAACTAACTAACTAACTAACTAACTAACTAACTAACTACTAACTAACTAACTAACTAACTACTAACTAACTAACTAACTACTAACTAACTAACTAACTAACTAACTAACTAACTACCTAACTAACTAACTACTAACTAACTAACTAACTACTAACTAACTACTAACTAACTACTAACTAACTAACTAACTAACTACTAACTAACTAACTAACTAAACTAACTAACTAACTAACTAACTACTAACTAACTAACTAACTACTAACTAACTACTAACTAACTAACTAACTAACTAAAACTACTACCTACTAACTAACTAACTAACTAACTAACTACTAACTAACTAACTAACTAACTACTAACTAACTAACTAACTAACTAACTACTACTAACTAACTAACTAACTAACTAACTAACTAACTACTAACTAACTAACTAACTAACTAACTAACTAACTACTAACTAACTAACTAACTAACTAACTACTAACTAACTAACTACTAACTAACTAAACTAACTAACTAACTAACTACTAACTAACTAACTAACTAACTAACTAACTAACTAACATAACTAGACTATGACTAGACTATGACTAGACTATGACTAGACTATGACTAGACGATGACTAGACTATGACTAGACTATGACTAGACTATGAACTAGACTATGACTAGACTATGACTAGACTATACTAGACTAGACTAGACTATGACTAGACTATGACTAGACTATGACTAGACTATGACTAGACATAGACTATGACTAGACTATGACTAGACTATGACTAGACTATGACTAGACTATGACTAGACTATGACTAGACTATGACTAGACTATGACTAGACTATGACTAGACTATGACTAGACTATGACTAGACTATGACTAGACTATGACTAGACTATGACTAGACTATGACTAGACTATGACTAGACTATGACTAGACTATGACTAGACTATGACTAGACTATGACTAGACTATGACTAGACTATGACTAGACTATGACTAGACTATGACTAGACTATGACTAGACTATGACTAGACTATGACTAGACTATGACTAGACTATGACTAGACTATGACTAGACTATGACTAGACTATGACTAGACTATGACTAGACTATGACTAGACTATGACTAGACTATACTAGACTATGACTAGACTATGACTAGACTATGACTAGACTATGACTAGACTATGACTAGACTATGACTAGACTATGACTAGACTATGACTAGACTATGACTATGACTAGACTATGACTAGACTATGAACCATGACTAGACTATGACTAGGCTATAAGTATTATATGCAATAATGCCAAAAGTTGGAAAAATTTTCTTATTGTAGGGATGTTTTAAGAATTTCTTCTGTAGATTTTCTATTTTGTACGGTTTGTAAGGATTTTTTAATTATACGACATTTACATTTACTATTGAATATAATATAATTGTATATTTCATAATAAATATTACATAGTGGAGATTGTTTACCGGCAACACTAGTTACATGTTACAATGTTTTTTAATACAAATCAATTAAAATTATCCCCAAATTAAATATGTTCGCTGTATTCATTTAATTTTTTTCATTGAAAACTAATAAATTGGATAACATGTATGTATGTGTTGTATGTTTATCATAAATACACTTTTTCATCTTATTATCCATCATTTCTTAATTAATGTGCCTGACACGTGAACCCCTTTAATGGGCACTAATGATCACCAGAACCAAATTACTCGTACAAAGCACTCCTCCATTAAAAAAAAAAAAAAAAAGAGGGAGAACAGCTCTATAACGAATATTTAGAAAATTTTCATATTTTTTGTTCAATCTCCTACAACTCATCTACTCCATATGATGTTGTAACACATCCATCATATAAAACATCCTTCATTTTAGTTGTTGAGTTTTTTTTTCCATGTGACGACTGGTTGGTGATGATGATGACGACGATGAACTATTGTTTATATCATTTCATCATCATCAGTCTACTGTGACGTCCGTCCGTATGTCTATATTTCTAACAATATTTTCAGTTTAGAACTCATACTCTTGTTAAGAGTTTTTTGTTTTTTTTTTAACTCTACACTCATACATTCATAAATCATAAATTGCATTGGTATGTTGCATGTAACAGATTGTCATGATGAGCATGTTACGAGGATGTAGAAATGAAAATTTTGAAGCAGTGGCAATAATTTAATAGTTTTTGTTGTTGTTGCATGAAGCGATTTTTATGCATGTTAAATGTTTGATGTAGTACAATTCGTTTGTTACAAAACAGCATTTTTGATGTTAAAAAGTTTTAAATTTTTAGCGCAAATATTTTTGCTTTTGTTTTAAATACAGTAATTGTGTGTTATTTAAATTAATCAAAGAGGGGGATTGTTGAATTCCAATATTCCTGTGATTTTCCTGAACACATCTCTGGCAGATATTCTACCATTTACGAAATTGTTGTTAACTTAAACATTAAATCCTAATTATTTAAAAAATTCTGTTTAAATTTATTAATTTTTATTGATCCATTGGTTATAAATTGCTACTAAATAGGATTTAAAATTCTTTAACAACCATTAACAAATTATAAGTATCATTTTAACAAATGTTTCAATATTATTATTATTTATATTAGCAAATGAGAATAAAGATTGGTACTTATTAAATAATGTGGTTTTTATTCATGATTTCCACGAATTGTGGTTATTTTGTTTGAAATAGGAATTATAGCAATTTAAAAATATTTCGACATATATTGAAATTACAAATACGAGGATGAGCATCCTGAATTCTAGTAAACGTAGAGTTAAAGTTTATCAGTGCAAGAGAAAATTATGGCCAACTTTGCAGCAATATGTTCAATTAATTAAAATTTTTCTAATTTCTTAAACTATTTCCCTTTCCTTCTCGTCCAACCTCGTTTAACCAAAATCAGGTTAAATTTGTAGATTTTTAAACTGTTCTCTCTACGAAACAACAACAAAAAATGTATTAAATACATTCATGTGTATAATAATTTTCAGTGTTGATTTTAAACTAAAAATTAAACGTATAGAAAACACAAACAAAATAACAATTGTGGTTTACATTGATTTTTCGATTTAATTTGTATTTAGGCTTAAATGAAAATAAATACAGAACTACATATATAACAAACAAAAATCATTTTTATTAAGCGTATTTTTCTCATAGATGAGATTAACCCATTAATGATGATCTCATAAAATCCCCTTTCCGTATTCAGAGGACTCGTTTTCATTGTACTCAGAACAAAACTACAAACAGCACTAGAACAGAACTAGAACAGAACTAGACAGAACTAGAACAGAACTAGAACAGAACTAGAACAGAACTAGAACAGAACTAGAACAGAACTAGAACAGAACTAGAACAGAACTAGAACAGAACTAGAACAGAACTAGAACAGAACTAGAACAGAACTAGAACAGAACTAGAACAGAACTAGAACAGAACTAGAACAGAACTAGAACAGAACTAGAACAGAACTAGAACAGAACTAGAACAGAACTAGAACAGAACTAGAACAGAACTAGAACAGAACTAGAACAGAACTAGAACAGAACTAGAACAGAACTAGAACAGAACTAGAACAGAACTAGAACAGAACTAGAAACAGAACTAGAACAGAACTAGAACAGAACTAGAACAGAACTAGAACAGAACTAGAACAGAACTAGAACAGAACTAGAACAGAACTAGAACAGAACTAGAACAGAACTAGAACAGAACTAGAACAGAACTAGAACAGAACTAGAACAGAACAGAACTAGAACAGAACTAGAACAGAACTAGAACAGAACTAGAACAGAACTAGAACAGAACTAGAACAGAACTAGAACAGAACTAGAACAGAACTAGAACAGAACTAGAAACAGAACTAGAACAGAACTGAACAGAACTAGAACAGAACTAGAACAGAACTAGAACAGAACTAGAACAGAAACTAGAACAGAACTAGAACAGAACTAGAACAGAACTAGAACAGAACTAGAACAGAACTAGAACAGAACTAGAACAGAACTAGAACAGAACTAGAACAGAACTAGAACAGAACTAGAACAGAACTAGAACAGAACTAGAAACAGAACTAAACAGAACTAGAACAGAACTAGAACAGAACTAGAACAGAACTTAGAACAGAACTAGAACAGAACTAGAACAGAACTAGAACAGAACTAGAACAGAACTAGAACAGAACTAGAACAGAACTAAACAGAACTAAACAGAACTAAAACAGAACTAGAACTAGAACTAAACAGAACTAGAATAGAACTAGAACAGAACTAGAACATGAACTAGAACTGAACTAGAACTGAACTAGAACTGAACTAGAACTGAACTAGAACTGAACTAGAACTGAACTAGAACTGAACTAGAACTGAACTAGAACTGAACTAGAACTGAACTAGAACTGAACTAGAACTGAACTAGAACTGAACTAGAACTGAACTAGAACTGAACTAGAACTGAACTAGAACTGAACTAGAACTGAACTAGAACTGAACTAGAACTGAACTAGAACTGAACTAGAACTGAACTAGAACTGAACTAGAACTGAACTAGAACTGAACTAGAACTAGAACTGAACTAGAACTGAACTAGAACTGAACTAGAACTGAACTAGAACTGAACTAGAACTGAACTAGAACTGAACTAGAACTGAACTAGAACTGAACTAGAACTGAACTAGAACTGAACTAGAACTGAACTAGAACTGAACTAGAACTGACTAGAACTGAACTAGAACTGAACTAGAACTGAACTAGAACTGAACTAGAACTGAACTAGAACTGAACTAGAACTGAACTAGAACTGAACTAGAACTGAACTAGAACAGAACTAGAACAGACTAGAACGAACTAGAACAGAACTAGAACAGAACTAGAACAGAACTAGAACAGAACTAGAACAGAACTAGAACAGAACTAGAACAGAACTAGAACAGAACTAGAACAGAACTAGAACAGAACTAGAACAGAACTAGAACAGAACTAGAACAGAACTAGAACAGAACTAGAACAGAACTAGAACAGAACTAGAACAGAACTAGAACAGAACTAGAACAGAACTAGAACAGAACTAGAACAGAACTAGAACAGAACTAGAACAGAACTAGAACAGAACTAGAACAGAACTAGAACAGAACTAGAACAGAACTAGAACAGAACTAGAACAGAACTAGAACAAACTAGAACAGAACTAGAACAGAACTAGAACAGAACTAGAACAGAACTAGAACAGAACTAGAACAGAACTAGAACAGAACTAGAACAGAACTAGAACAGAACTAGAACAGAACTAGAACAGAACTAGAACAGAACTAGAACAGAACTAGAACAGAACTAGAACGAACTAGAACAGAACTAGAACAGAACTAGAACAGACTAGAACAGAACTAGAACAGAACTAGAACAGAACTAGAACAGAACTGAACATAACTAGAACAGAACTAAAACAGAACTAGAACAGAACTAGAACAGAACTAGAACAGAACTAGAACAGAACTAAAACAGAACTAGAAAGAACTAAACAGAACTAGAACAGAACTAGAACTGAACTAGAACAGAACTAGAACTGAACTAGACTGAACTAGAACTGAACTAGAACTGAACTAGAACTGAACTAGAACTGAACTAGAACTGAACTAGAACTGAACTAGAACTGAACTAGAACTGAACTAGAACTGAACTAGAACTGAACTAGAACTGAACTAGAACTGAACTAGAACTGAACTAGAACTGAACTAGAACTGAACTAGAACTGAACTAGAACTGAACTAGAACTGAACTAGAACTGAACTAGAACTGAACTAGAACTGAACTAGAACTGAACTAGAACTGAACTAGAACTGAACTAGAACTGAACTAGAACTGAACTAGAACTGAACTAGAACTGAACTAGAACTGAACTAGAACTGAACTAGAACTGAACTAGAACTGAACTAGAAATGGGTTAATAATATATTTGTCTACGTTTATAGTCTCTAGTGCATGTATATCATAGCTGTATTGTGTATAAACATATGTATGTATATTTATGTTTATACTAGCTATACCCAGTGTGCTTTGCTACCCTAAAAGGAATATGTATAAATAAATGCCAGATTTATTATATGTTACATATAAAAGATGTCAAGCAAATTATTGCAAGTTCGCCAGTTTCTATCTATCGCCAATTTCTATCTATCTACAAAAAATTTGAATAATATAAGAGTTTCCAAGATGCACGAAATTTTGTATTTAATTCATATATGTGGTGCCAAGCCCCCCCATTGAAAGTCCGCCCGTTATTCTCTAAATGTTCACATGAATGTCAAAGTTCTTCATGTAAAATTTAAGATTCTAGCTCTAATAGTTTCTCAGATATACGAATTTAATTCATGTGGGGGCTTCAAGCCCCCCGGATGAAAGTCCGCCCTTTTTCCTCCAAAATATTCAGATGATTATTAAAATAATTTGTTCAAAATTTGAAGAATCTAGTTCTATTAGTTTCCCAGTTAAACGAAATTTTGTATTTAATTCATATGGGAGGTACCAAGTAACCCATTGGAAGTCCGCCCGTTATATTCTAAATGTTCAGGTGAATGTCAAAGTTCTTCAAGTAAAATTTAATGATTCTAGCTCTAATTGTTTCTCAGATATACGAATTTTTCTATTTTATTAATATGGGGGCTCCAAGCCTGTAACGAACCTAACCGCCAGGGTCGTTCTTTTCAAGGGGCTGCTACCTAAATACCGGCCGTGCTCGTGGAAAATGGGGTGGTTCTTGCCCCTATCAAGTACGTTTGCAGTTCGTAACACAAAATTTAAAAATAGGTAGCATAATACCAAATCGATCATAATACAAAAGAAAGAGGAGTTATACCGAAGATAAGAGAAAAAAATATAATTAAAATAAATACAAACAGAAAAACAAAAGAAAGTGTAGGAGAGAAGCTAGGGTTGAAGAGGGATAGAAGTATTTTCCTCTTCCAAGATCAATACCCACCCAAACCATGCTATCGTATGATCAATATTTTAGATAGCCCAGAACTGATCTACTTGCGCATACCCTTAACCTTTCGAGAAATAAAAAAAAACTAATTTAGCAATTCATATTGCAAACAAATAACAAATCATTTATTATATACTCGTAGTTAGTCGAAATATACAACATCCTATCAAATTTAGTTTAAACTTTAAATAATTCAAAATTACAATATTTACACAGTTCAAATATAAATGTCAACAAAATTATTAATTTCGTATTTAAATTTCAATGAAATGTTATTAAGAGTAAATTATACATATTAAATTAGACCGTTTAAAATAACATTGTTTCAAATATCGTATTTAAATTTTACTTATATAACCAGCCAAAAGTATGCTACAGATATCATTCAATAGGCTTTTCTTTTTTTTTAGAAAAGTAAATTTATGTTATTAACAGCAAAGTATATATTGTTAATATAAGAGTAAAATTTATGTTATTAACAGGAAAACAAATATTCAACATAAAAGAATAATTCCTATTGATAACATTCAAGTGTTAAAATGTGTAACAAACCAAAACGATGTTAACACAGACTATTTGCAATTTTAATTTGAAGAGCTATAAGTAATGGAAAATGTTGTTGTTAACAGATTGTTAACGAAAATGAATTTACATAAAAATTATCGTGTTATGTATGTGTATAAATAAAAATAAAAAAAACTACCATATGAAAACAAAATTATAAAAAAAATACGTTATATAACTAGAATCATGTTATTAGCAGAATGTTCATAAAACCAAAATAAAATAGGTTCATGTTAAGATTACCAACACAGGTATTTATCAAGTATGCTAATAACATTTATTTCTAGCAATACGTTTAAAAGAAAATATTATACAATTTTAACATTATTTAAATTAATATTCGAAATTTGTTTTCATATTTTATAGAGCGAAATTTTAAAAATTTTGAAATAAAATACCTTTGACACACCATTATTTGTTATCCGCGAAGACTCCAGGCCTGTTGTCTTTTGAGATGTTGGCAAAATAAAGATTGTTTAAAATATTCACTCAATAATATGTTGTTATGTTATGTTATGAAAAGTGTAATGTTAATAACATATAATGAAATTGACTTTATATAAGTAAACGAAAACAATGTTAAAACAAACAAATGCAAAAAAAAAAACAAAATTTACAAAAAAAACAATATATAAAAAAAAATCTATTTGAATTTAAAATGAAGATATGTCAAAATTAAACAACAAAAAAAATTAATTAAATTATTATCTATATATGTAAGTAATTTAGGAGATGTAGAATTATGAATTTAATAATTAACTTCAGGTGAAAAATATCCAAAATTCTTGTTAGGATTTGAAATAATATGGTTATTTGAGGACTTGTCAAGAATATGGTTATTTGAGGACTTGTTAGGTGTTGGTTTTAATAATAAGTGAAATTTCAAATTTATGCATTTAGATTTCAGGTAAAAATTCCGCGTTTATGTAGACAAAATGGAGTTCTTCAATACTAGAGTTATTGGAACTGTTTAAGATGACAATTTTGCTAAGACGGATGTAACCGATGACCAATAGAATATAATGTTCCTATCCAACTATACAATATAATAGACATAGGTTCACGAAAATAGAATTCATCTACAACACTGCTTGCGAGTCCTCCGGATCCTAGTCCCTGTTGGAACAAAGGATCCACAATGCAAACAAAGATACCCAAAATTAGTTTCAAGTGAAAGCGAAAGAAGATTGTCCACAAATCACAAAATTGGAACAGATTCCTCCAAAGCAGAATAAAACTAGGATTCCACAACAATCACCGAATTAAAAAAATTTAAATTTCCTTTTCTCTTTCTTATCGTCTTTGTACAATACAATTCAAATTTTCAAAATCCATTAAACTTTTCATAATGAATCAAAAGAAACGAAAATATTTTCAATGCCAAATTGATTAAAACCAAAAAATTTCCACATAAAGTTTTAAAATATAACAAAAGTTTTTCAAAATAAACAAGTGCCTCACAAAACAGTCTCAGTTTTGGAGACTTACTCCCAGAAACTGAAACTGGAAAAGGCATATACAGAAGAATACCAAATATTGACTACTATGTCCAAATATCCTTCGCATGGTATGTGCCCTTGTTACCCGAATCAATATCCTCTAGCTCATAATACACCTGGCCAATCCTACGTAGGACTTTCGCTTTTACGTCCCACAGGTGCTAGTTGAATTAAATATTCTGCCTTTGAGCTCTGGTAAAATGTCCGTCTGTACACATTCTGTCCGATTGTGAAGTCCCTTCGTCCTAGATCTTAGATTATATGTCCGTGCGTTCTTGTCATAAGCTTTACGCATATACTCATTAATTTTGTTCCGAATAAAAGAAAATTCGTCCTGTCTCTCTACACATGAGTCATTGTCCGCCAAAATTTTGTAATTTACGTAAAATTTCATAGTCCTTGCCATTAGTTAACATGTTCTGTCCAAAAACTACCTGATACGGTGTCCTGCCAACAGTCTGATGTACACTGTTGCGTAAAGAACAGTTAATACTGGGTATGTAAATATCCCATTCCCTCTGATTATCTCTAATATAGCTCCTCAACGCCTCGTTAATTGATCGATTGACACGTTCACTGGCATTAGATTGAGGGCTATATCAGCTTGTCAAAACATGCTCAACACCGTTTTTATTCAAAAAATTTTCAAAACTCTCTACTCTTAAACTGGGAGCCGTTGTCAGATACAACGTTTCAGGTACAACCGTAACAGGTAAAAATTTCAGTCCGTAAATAGTCAATGATATGTTTTGAAATGAGCTTCTTGAGAGGTTCAAAAACGTAAATTTAGAAAAATGGTCCAAAATAATCAAAATACCAATATGTCCGGTTTTCGGGTCCTGGGTAAGGGTCCAATCAAGTCAATATATAGTCGTTGAAAGGGTCTTTCAGTCGTAACCATCTTACCCAATGGTGGTCTTAATGTCCGAAGTCGGAGTCTTAGGATGTCTTACACAAGTCACAATTTAAAACATAAGTCTTTACGTCTGTCGCAAGTCCTGGCCAAAGAAATATCGTCTTACACGTTCCAAAGTCTTGGCAATACCGCCATGGGCAGAATTGGGTGCATCATGAGCAGAGTACATAATGTTGTTACGTAATTCCCTGGGCACTAAAAGTCTCCAAGATTCGGATTCGTCTATTTCACCAGATGAAAAATCAACCCTCCTATAAATATACTTATCCACAACCTTATAGTCAGGAATACCGGATGTAGCAAAATTTTCACGCAAACTAACATACTCAGTACTATCAAAAGCAGCTGAGTCCAAGTCAATCGAAGGTAAGGATTCAATCTCGATAGCATCAACGAAAGTTTCGCCCTCGTGCGCACGCGATAATGTATCTGGGACTATGTTGTCCTTTCCGCTACGATGCTCAATTGAAAAATTGAAGCCCTGGAGTTTTAACGACCACCTAGCCAACCTACCAGAAAGGTCCCTTTGGCCCATGAGCCATTTCAGGCTTGCATGGTCGGTAACCACTGTAAACACTTGACCTTCAATATATGGCCTAAATTTCTTGATTGCCATAACCACAGCTAGGCACTCAAGCTCTGTTATAGTGTAGTTGCGTTGTGCTTTGTTTAGCTTCTGGGACATGTATGCAATGGGTCTTTCTGTCCCTTCGTCGTCCTTCTGCGCCAATACCGCACCTATGCCATATGTGC
>NW_023996430.1:0-41086 GCF_015586225.1 Lucilia sericata | reverse complement strand
ATATTGTTTAGTTTATTAACTGTAGTCCAGACTATTTACTATTTCTACTATGATTTTTATTAAGGAGTAGACTAAAGTAGAGCAGAATAGATCACTTTAGTGAAGGCTAAACTAAAGAATATTATATAGACTAGTTGCTTCAGATTATAAAATAGTCTAAAGTATGAACTAGTTTAGGTGGAATAATAGTCTATAGTACAAATTGTAGACCAGAATACAGTGCAATGTATAGACTAATCTACAGTACATGATGTTGTATAGTACATACCATAAGCTAGATTATAATCTAGACTATATACTACACTATAGTCTGGGCAATAGACTAGACTATAGTCCTATGTATGGACTAGACTTTTATCCAGACTATGAAATAGATTATTGTCACGGCTATAGTCCACAGTATAGACTGTCTACTATAACATACTTTAAATTATAAAGATGACCTATATATAAACGTGATTTTAATATATTTAAAGACCAGATTCAGACGACATTTTAGATAAGAGACCAATAGTCTAGTCTGTGGACTAAACAATAGACCAGACTAAGGTCTTTTAATTTCTATGATTTGATGCACATGGCCCAGCTGCTCCATTGTGGAGACATCTGTCTCTGCCCACTGTAAATATATGAGAATAAAACTTAAATCTCTATACTCTTGACATAATGGTCTTATTCTTTAAAAAATTACAGTTTCTTTTTGCTAAATTAAAATATGTATAGGAGGCGTATGATTTATTTGCAAATAAATAATATTACGAATACGTCCAGGGAGACATTTATTAGAAGAAAAAAACGTTAAAGATAAGGATTTCTTAATTTCAATAATCGAACTACAATTAAATAAAGCTAAAAAATAGTGAACAAATATTAAAAAAAAAATATCCATAAAAAACCAAAAACTTAAATTTATTAAAAAAAAAAAAAAAAACATTTTGTCTTCTCATAAAATTTATTTTCTTTTTGATAAAAAATAAAATATAAAATGTTTTTACTAATTTGTGACTATTAAATATTTTACGCAAAAAAAAAAACAACAAAACAAAAAATAATAATAATAAATAAAACAACTCAAAATTATTAGACTAAATTCGTTGTGTCAATTTCACGCTCTTCTATATGTTTATATATTTGTGTTTTTTTCATATATAAAAGATTTAATTCTATTTCATTTTTAATAATTATTATAAAAATAAATCAAGAAAATAATCTTTGCAGATGCGGCCACAAAAAAAAAGAATGAAACCAATAAATTTGTAAAAAAACAATTATATCACGCACAGTGGGTTTATTTATAAATATAAAACAAATTTATTTAAATTTAGCAAACTATTGATAAATAGAGGAGAGAGGAGGTGTTACTAAGTGTCTTTTATAATTATTTATTTTCCTAACTTTTACCCTTTTCCTCTTGTTTGCCTTTATATTTTTATAACCCTGTTGAGTTTATTAATCTTGTATGCAAATTGTTTGGCTTTAAATTCTTTAGATGCATATTTCTTTCCGTTGCTACTCGTTTTTTTTTATGAACACTATAAAAAATCTTGGTTGTTTCAACAAAAAGCAAAACAACTTATTAATTTATTACTGACTTTCATGTTGTTTATATGTTATTGCAATAAAATAAGTAAAGAAAAAAAAAACATGACAGCAAAACAATTCCAATTTTTTTTATTGATTTAACAAAAAATTTATAAGTTCATTTCACTCAATGTGAGGAAAACAATCGTTTAAATGAAAGGAAATGTAGATCATTTATTTTGTTTATAAGACAGAAAGTAGAATTTTTTTTTATTAAAAACAATATGAATAATAAAATTTTAAAATTTCATCATCAATTGTAAAATGATTAATAAACTTTTCATCATCTAATTGACAATTTCCCCTCTTTTGTTAAGATAAACAATAGACACCTTGTTATTCACTCGTAAGATTGCTGGTGATATTGTAAATCACTCACTTGCGCTGGCCCTGAAAGAATTATTGACTGGCCTTAAGTCCACAATATTTGTTGGCAGAGTGTTGATTGATTTTTCGTAACAGGAAAAATCTGAAACAAATATTATCAATCAATTGCTGTTACTGAGCAAAACTATTGAGTTTTGTGGAAAATTTCTTAAGATTGCTCATACAAATTTCCTTATTTCTCATTGATACAAGTTTATTAGGGTGGCACTTACAAATAAAAAGAAACGGAATTAAAAGCAGAGCGATACAATAAAAAAATGTTATCAAAACTTGAATATGAACGTGAAAGTAGCAAACTAACTAACTAACTAACTAACTAACTAACTAACTAACTAACTAACTAACTAACTAACTAACTACTACTAACTAACTAACTAACTAACTAACTAACTAACTAACTAACTAACTAACTACTAACTAACTACAACTAACTAACTAACTAACTAACTAACTAACTACTAACTAACTAACTAACTAACTAACTAACTAACTAACTAACTAACTAACTAACTAACTAACTAACTAACTAACTAACTAACTAACTAACTAACTAACTAACTAACTAACTAACTAACTAACTAACTAACTAACTAACTAACTAACTAACTAACTAACTAACTAACTAACTAACTAACTAACTAACTAACTAACTAACTAACTAACTAACTAACTAACTAACTAACTAACTAACTAACTAACTAACTAACTAACTAACTAACTAACTAACTAACTAACTAACTAACTAACTAACTAACTAACTAACTAACTAACTAACTAACTAACTAACTAACTAACTAACTAACTAACTAACTAACTAACTAACTAACTAACTAACTAACTAACTAACTAACTAACTAACTAACTAACTAACTAACTAACTAACTAACTAACTAACTAACTAACTAACTAACTAACTAACTAACTAACTAACTAACTAACTAACTAACTAACTAACTAACTAACTAACTAACTAACTAACTAACTAACTAACTAACTAACTAACTAACTAACTAACTAACTAACTAACTAACTAACTAACTAACTAACTAACTAACTAACTAACTAACTAACTAACTAACTAACTAACTAACTAACTAACTAACTAACTAACTAACTAACTAACTAACTAACTAACTAACTAACTAACTAACTAACTAACTAACTAACTAACTAACTAACTAACTAACTAACTAACTAACTAACTAACTAACTAACTAACTAACTAACTAACTAACTAACTAACTAACTAACTAACTAACTAACTAACTAACTAACTAACTAACTAACTAACTAACTAACTAACTAACTAACTAACTAACTAACTAACTAACTAACTAACTAACTAACTAACTAACTAACTAACTAACTAACTAACTAACTAACTAACTAACTACTAACTAACTAACTAACTAACTAACTAACTAACTAACTAACTAACTAACTAACTAACTAACTAACTAACTAACTAACTAACTAACTAACTAACTAACTAACTAACTAACTAACTAACTAACTAACTAACTAACTAACTAACTAACTAACTAACTAACTAACTAACTAACTAACTAACTAACTAACTAACTAACTAACTAACTAACTAACTAACTAACTAACTAACTAACTAACTAACTAACTACTAACTAACTAACTAACTAACTAACTAACTAACTAACTAACTAACTAACTAACTAACTACTAACTAACTTACTAACTAACTAACTAACTAACGAACTAACTAACTAACTGACCGATGTCTTCTTTCGTCTAAAATGACGTATGATGGCTGTCCTGTTTTCATCCTCTAACTGCTTTCTTCCTTGCTTGCATAGACTTCTTACACCTTTACTTGGCTTTGTTCTTCCCATCTTGGTATAATTGCAATCCGGAGGAAACAAGGTGCTTTCAATGCTGCAGTCTCCCAGAACTATAAACTCGTGGTATCAAGTGTATCCTTTCCTTGGAATGATTTGTTCTGGGAGGGCAGAGTAGAAAGCTCTAGTACTTGAGCAATGTACTTATATATGGACCGGCAGGAAAAATATTACAAATATTGCTATCGGCGTTTAAGAAGCACAAAGAGGCTGTGGTGAGTCAACTTACAAGATCACTTTGTGGTAAAAGTTCCACCGTGAAATAAGGCCAACACGCCAGGAGTTCACTTCAAGCAGTCTTCATCTATCTTGGGATTTTGACCGGAGACTTCTTTGTCCACTCAGGATGACAAAAAAGCACATACTTCGCGAGCAGATTAACACTTGCCTCCGGTGTAGTCCTATATATACAATGCAATAAACTTTAGTCCAGACGAGAGATTACAGAGATAGGTGATAGTTCAGACTATAGTATAGAAGAAAATACACCATGTGAGCTAGACTCTAGAGAAGGCTATAGTCTGGACTAAAGACTAAAATAAGCTGTTATCCAGACTACAGAAGACACTTATGTCCAGAGATAGTTAGACCAGGCAGGGAAAATTTAAATATTGAAATAGTAGTAACTTAAGAGTACTTTTTAGGTTTTAAAGTGCTATATACTACACTATAGACTAGACCATAGAATAGACTATACTATAGGTTATAGATTAGACTATGGACTAGACTATAAACTATACTATAGACTAAACTATAAACTATACTGTAGACTAGACGGGACTGTTAACTAGATTATAGACTAAGCTTTTGTCCAGACTACAGAACAGACTTCTGTCCAGAGATAGTTAGACTAGGCATGGAAAATTTCAATATTGAAATAGTACTAACTTATAAGAGTAATTTTTTTGGTTTTAAAGTTCTATAGACTAGACTATAGGCTAGACCATAGAATACTCTATAGTATAGGTTATAGACTAGACTATGGACTAGACCATAGACTACACTATAAACTATACTGTAGGCTAGACTATAAACTCTAATGTAAACTAGACTATAGACTGTACTGTAGACTATGCTATAGACAATACTATAGGCTAGAGTATAGACTAGGCTATAGACTAGGCTATAGACCAGACTATAGACTAGACTATAGGCTAGACTATAGACTAGACTATAGGCTAGACTATAGACTAGACTATAGGCTAGACTATAGACTAGACTATAGGCTAGACTATAGGCTAGACTATAAACTAAGCTATAGACCAGACTAGACTATAGACCGCACTATATAATACTTAGTTTATAGTACAAACTACTGACTAGATTAGACTATAGACTAGATAACAGACCGCACAATACTGTTTCCCCCACTAGATTAGAGTTCATAGAGCGGCCTACATTTCTTACAACTACAGCGCCCTAATAAATTGAAACTTATAATATCTAGTATTTGTAATTATTTACTTAATATGAAGAAAAAAACGATATTTTTCTTTCATTACCAACAAAATAAATATTTGTTTGTTTAAAATTTTTTTTCCAACGAAAATTTTCCAATATTCATATTTCAATTGTTTATTATTGTTACGTTTTTCTATTATTTTTCTTTTAGTTTTCTTTAATTTTTTTTTCATAAACTACTTGAATTCAATTTATTCTATCTTTTAGCGATTTTCGAAATCAACTTTTGTGTTTTTGAAAGAACTTAAAGTAAATTTAATATAACATTTGTAACACAAAGAAATGAGTCATAAAAAAAACTTTTTTTTATAAAACTAAAATTTTTAATAATTTTTTTTTTTAGAATTTTGGACCAAAAATTTTAGCATATTTTTTTAATACGTCTCAACTTGCCTAATAGAAAAAGTTTATAACACTCAATATTTTTGCATTTATAAGTAAATACTTATTTAAATTTTTGTTTTTATATACAAAAAGTGTTAAATATATTCATTTATTTAATTATTGTATACAACATTTGCAGTCTATGATTTATTATGATTTTGTTTTGTTTCAGTTAATTTAATTTCAATTCATTGTCTATTTTATTGTCGAATTTTTCTCTTAAAGGGAAGTGCTAAGTTTCCGCTGTTTATGAAAAACATTTTATTAGAAAAGTACAAATGCCAAAATATACAATGATATTTAATAAAACATTATTCCTACTGTTTTATTGTTAATTTCTATTGAAAATATCTGCAAATGTAATTTCCAAAATCAGAAACAGAAAATATTAAGAAAAAGCAAAAATCTTGTAGTAAGTTATAAATAAATCATAAATTTTGAATATTATGCATTTAAATTTAAATGAAAATAAACAAAAAAAAAACAGTTTTAATTATTTTTGGATGAGCAAAGTTCAACAAATTGTGTTACAATAAATATTTATTTTAAATTAAATTGTTGTTTTTTTTTTCATTTTATTGTTTTTTGCTGTTGTTGTGTTACTGTTGAAAATGTAAAAATGATTTACGTTTTGCACTAAAACGAATGGAAAAGTTTCTATCAGATCGCATTCTTTGTTTTTCATTTCATTTTTTGTTGCTGTTACAAGATGACTTTGAATGTACATTAAGAATATTTTTTTTTTAATTTTTTGAAATTTAGATAAAGCTACAATTTATTAGAAAATATGGAATCAAGTCAAGTTGTGGTGGCAAAATATATGTTGAATAGAACGAAAATAATCGTATACATATCGCTCTTTTGATACAACATTGGCATAACTCAAAACTTATTATTTTTATGCCCACCATCAAAAATGATATACCCCCTATCTTTGTCCTAAAACGATCTAGCCATGTCCGTCTGTCCGTCCGTCTGTCTGTCTGTCTGTCCGTCTGTCTGTTGAAAACACGATAGAATCCAAACGAGAACAGCTAGAGAGCTGAAGTTTTGCACAGAAGTTTCTAGTTGATGTAGATTATTTGGTATTGAAAATGGGCAGTAACGGTCCAGGATGTCGCCTAGCCCCCATATAAGGTCCCCTTCAGAAAATGACTTTAACGCTCATAACTGGCTACAAGAAGCATATATAGCAATACAATTACGCATAAACATGTTCTATAGGAACCTAAATCTCTTTGTAAAATTTGTAAGGATCGGCCCATAATTGACCCAACCCGCCATATAAGGTCCTCTTCAGATTATGACTTTAACGTTCATAACTGTCTAAAGGAAGCATCTATAGCGGTGAAATTCGGCATAAGCATCTTTAATAGGAACCTAAATCTCTTTGTAAAATTATATAAAGATCAGCCCATAATGGACCCTACCCGCCATATAAGGTCCTCTTCACAAAATGACTTTAACGCTCATAACCGTCTAAAGAAAGCATCTATAGAGATGAAATTCGGCATAAGCATGTTTTATAGGAACTTAAATCTCTTTGTAAAATTATATAAGGATCAGCCCATAATTGACCCTACCTGCCATATAAGGTTCCCTTCAGAAAATGACTTTAACGCTTATAAATGTCTAAAGAAAGCATCTATAGCGATGAAATTTAAGTTTTATAGGAACTTAAATCTCTTTGTAAAATTTTGTAAGGATCGGCCCATAATTGACTCTACCCGCCATATAAGGTCCCCTTCAGAAAATGACTTTAACGTTCATAACAGTCTAAAGGAAGTATCTATAGCGATGAAATTCGGCATAAGCATGTTTTATAGGAGCCTAAATCTCTTTGTAAAATTATATAAGGATCAGCCCATAATGGACCCTGCCCGCCATATAAGGTCACCTTCAGAAAATGACTTTAAAGCTCATAACTGCCTAAAAAAGCATCTACAGCGATTCGACATGAACATATTTTATAGGAACCTAAATCTCTGTGTCAAATCTTATAAGGATCGTAGATAATTGACCCCTACCTCCCATACATATAAGATCCCCTTCAGAGAATGACTTTAACTCTCAGTACTGCCTTAAAAGTATGAGTACAGCAGAAGTGATTTTCTGAATGAGGAGTTATATGGGCCAAAGGTAACTATGGTCCTATCCGTATAAGTTTTGGTAGAGCGATTTACGATGACATTAAAGTTATTTATCATTTTCTGGGGGTTGGGGTCAAATGAGACTATATCATTACGAAAATCGGCAGTATCATTTAAATTTATAAAAAACTAAGATTGTAATATAATTATAAGCTTAAAAGCCCTATTTAGGGGGTGCGGCTATATGGGGGCTAGGCTAAATAATAGACCGATTTTAACCATTTTCGTCCTTGAGTCAAAAGAAGAGTATATGCCAAATTTCATCAAATTATCTGGAAAATTACGACCTGTGGAGTACGCAAAGGTTTACATGGATACACAGACGGACATAGCTTAACCGATTCAGACAGTGATTCTGAGCCGTTTGGTATACTTTAGGGTGGGTTTAGAATCAACATTTTTGAGTGCTTTTTTGTTTAGAGCTCGGTCCACAATTAACTCAAGCGCCCATTAAACTTCTAAGATCTTAGTCCATATATAGAACCAGTTTCAAAAACTAATTTAGTTTAATTCGATCGCGATGAGGTTTCCAGGGGATGACGCTACGTAAACTCGTTAACACTTCCTCTTTACGCAGGTGAAGTTTCATTAGAATCGGATAAACCGTTTAAAAGTTGCAGAATTATTTCTCTTTTTTATTTCTATACCACCAGCATTTGGCGATAGCATGATTTCTAGAATGAGTCCTATCTAGATCGTGCGATTTGACAAAACCTATCTTAGTTTTACTCATAAATATGTTTTTTGATCTGCCCAAATATCTCTTCTATTTGCCAGATATCGCCCGTTAAAATTTTTACCAAAAACTAAAAGAAAAATCTTTTTTTTTTTAATTTAGATTAAGATATCTAAATGAATTTTGTCACCGATGTATTGAACTTTCAGATGACATCAAATATCTATCTTCTCTATATATATATATGTATATAAAAAACACAGACGGACGGACATAGCTAAATCGTTTATGAGCCGATTTATATACTTTAAGGCGGGTGTAGGACCAATAATTTGGGGTGTTGCAAACATCAGCACAAACGCAAAACCACTATAGTGGTGTAGGGTATAAATATATAGTTTAAACATAAAAACTAAAAGCACTTACCTCCTTTTCAAATTCCTCTCGTACATTAGCACTGCCCAAGGAGCTCGATTGTGTGGGAATGTAACCAAACGATTGTATAGCCGGCAAACGTTTCACTAACAAAGGTCCTTTAAATATATTACCACCATTCGAGGCACAATTACTGCCGTAATGATAATGTTGACCGGCAACAGCTACACCACCACTACCGTACAGTAGCGAAGAAGGTGATGATGAATTCGAATTATCGTGTTCGAAATGAAATATCGTAGTCTGATCACTGCAATTCGATTGCACTTCATCGAGACATTTTTGTGATGACGATGTATGAGATTCTAAAGTGTCCGTACTCAACCAGACCGGACTGGAGAGACGATCGTGATGTAGAACTATGGGTGAAGAATAGGATTTCTTTTGCGGTAAAAGGGAACGTGTGCTAAGGGCAGGTGATGTGGGTGAGTTTAGTAGGGGAGGTGATGTATTATGGTTGTTATTGTTTTGTTCGTTTATAACACTCGCGTTCGAAGAAGGAGTTATTTCTTCGATTTCTTCTTCGGTTTCTTCGTTTATTTCTTTTGTTATGGTATGTTTGGGAGAATATTGAAATTTACGCGTTAAAGTGGGTGTTAGTTTTAGATTGAGAGAAGGACTATGACATTTGGGTGTGGAGTCTGTGTCCAGTGAAGCGCGTCGATAGTTTGTGACCGGTAATTGGGTTAGAAATGAGGACTTTAAACGTCCATGATTATCATAACGTAAAGTTCGTTTGGGTGTGGAATATTCACTTTTATTTAGGGTATTGTTATTATTGTTGTTGTTATTATTATTTATATGACCATTGGTATTTAAAGGGTTAAAACCGTTTTTATGGGAGTGATTTAATAATTCTTCAAAATTTTCCGTTTGCTGAAGATGTTCGTTTATTGCACTGTTATTTATAGTTTCAGAGGACTTTTGCTCTTGATTACGATTGCGATACGAGGGAAAACAATTCAATAATTCACATCTCTCGGGAGTTATAGATCTCTCCTGAGAACGCACACTAGGTATTTCGCGCGGCAGAGATTGTTGTTGTATTAGCGAAGATTGTTTTTCAAACTTTTGCAATTTACGATAAAACTTTTGAGGATCATACGAAGATGACTCCTTATCGTCTAAGTCCGTTATAGGTTTAGGCGGCACTGGCGGGGCCGTTTTCTGAGAACGTACAGAATTTCTTATGTACACTTGACGGGCAAAGGAATACGTATCAAAATTACTGCCGTAATTACGCGGCAGGGAGGAGGACAAACTACAATCGTTTAAATTGAGATCAACCGGAGCAAAGGTTTCATTACGCACAGGTATTTGAACCGGTTTTGTGATATTGTTATTGTAATTATTAATATTATTGTTGTTGTTGTTGTTGCTAGCAACATATGGTATAAACTGATCACTATGGGATTTATCAATTGTATAACAACAATTTGTAGGCGTTTGTACACTAGGCGCGCGTGACGTTTTATTATGATCCAAATCAATATAATAACGATCGCGTTTTTGTTGCTGGTTCAGCGGCTGCTGTTGCTGTTGATATTGCTTTTGTTGTTGTTCGTGTTCTTTTTGTATATATTCATTTTTATTTTTAAAATTATTCGTTTCGTTGTGCTGTTGTTGTTTAGTTGTTGTCGAATTTATATTTTCTTTTAAAACGTTGTCGTCATAAGTTTCCTCAACATCATTACTCACACATTCCGTAAACCGTTTGATTTGATTTTCATTTTCACTAGAAGACAATGGCGACTGCGACGACGAAAATTTATCATTCACATTCACTACGATGCCAATATCTTCATCCGTTACAAAGCGATACGACGACAATTCTGAGACTGTTTCCGAATCTGATCGCTGATAATGATCGGAGCCAAGTGAGGTGGATTTGGAATAATTTGTATTTTGGCCATTATTTGTTCTAGTTGTTAAACGATGGCCATTCGATGGCTGTGATTGTTGTCGTAGACTGCCCATACTCTCACAACAATGCTCACAGCGTAGAAATCCACCTCCTCCGCCAGCACCACCACGAGGTGTATTCGTTATTTTATGTTCTTCTGAATTGATCGTGTTGTTTTTTTGCTCTCCATTTTCATTTTGGTATGAGCAGGTTTGTAGAAAACATCCCTGGGTTTTGGACATTTTATTGTTGTTATTATTATTGATAATTGTTGCACATATTGTTGCATTGTTGCTGTTGTTGTTATTGTTTGCAAAATGTTGCTGATCATTTGCATGGGAGTTGGTAGTGGTGGAATTGTCAAGTGGTAGATTGTAAGGTGTTGATGTTGTTGTTGTTGTCTCCTCATAACGTACCGAACGATGTTTCAACAACATGGATCTTGTTGATGTGTTGAGTTTCTTTGATGTTGGTGATGATGTTGATAATGTTGGTGTTGCTGGTGATGTGGGTGGTGTTGTTGTTGTTGCTGTAGGTGAGGATGAAAGTGGTGATGTTAAGTTCGTTGGTGTTTTAAGTGTTTGTGTTTGTAATTGTTGTCTTTTTCGAAATTGTTCATACGTTAAAGGCATGTGTATGATGGCTTCCGTTGTTAACGTTGTTTGCTGTTCATTTAATTTCTTATAGCTTGATCTAACAGGTCTTCGTAGTTGACTTAGATTTGGTGTTGCCGGCAAAGATATAGACTTTTTCGTTGAGTGTGTTGCTATTTCTGTCAAACTAATGTCAATTCTATTTTTAGCTATAGAATTTTATTTAGAAATCGTAAAACATAAAAACGCATCACAGAGACATGGACAAGAATAAGTATGCATCATCAACATCCCAATAGCCCCATCAGAGGAGTCATTAAAATGCATCCCGTAATATAAAAATAAAAATTTTGTTTTTTTGTTCAACATCATTTTTTCCATTATTCAGCATTCAGTCATACAGCAAATGTTGGACAAAATAACGAAAAATGTTCATATTTATGAAATGAAAAGAGAAGGAAAAAAAAAGAAAATTTACAAATTTTTGAAAATAAAATGTTTTTAGAAATTATTTTTAAAAATACATTTTTGCTAAGCTTACAAATAAATTGTATTTATTATACTTTTTCTTTGGTACGTTTGTATTAAGTATTTTCCTACAAACGTTATCAGTGTGTGTATTTTTTCAAATAAAAGAAAATGAAGAATAAGAATGAAAACACCCATAAAGAGTTTAAATTTATATTTAAATTATGACCCATATTTAATAAGACAATTTTTCTATTGAATTGTTTTTTTATTTTTGGTGTTTCTGAAAACGTTTATTTTTATTAAATCGGTTGTTTATTTATGTTTTAGTACGCTCAACTATTGCGATGAGGTGTTTTTATTATAAAATTATTTGGTGTGATTAATTTTTTAATTAAAAGTGTAAAACACTGGGAAGCTTTAAATATTTTACAGTAATAGATAAATTATTACAAATTTGAAAATATATTTCTATCTAGTCTGTGGATACTACTGCACATACTATTCAAAAGACTAATCATTGGCCCATAGTCTATGGGCCATAGATGAGCCTACTTCATACGCGTTAAATCCTTTGGGTTTCCATCCGACTTTCTGAATGTGTAACTAGAACTGAACCAGAACAGACCTACAACTAGAACTGAACTAGAACTGAACTAGAACTGAACTAGAACTGAACTAGAACTGAACTAGAACTGAACTAGAACTGAACTAGAACTGAACTAGAACTGAACTAGAACTGAACTAGAACTGAACTAGAACTGAACTAGAACTGAACTAGAACTGAACTAGAACTGAACTAGAACTGAACTAGAACTGAACTAGAACTGAACTAGAACTGAACTAGAACTGAACTAGAACTGAACTAGAACTGAACTAGAACTGAACTAGAACTGAACTAGAACTGAACTAGAACTGAACTAGAACTGAACTAGAACTGAACTAGAACTGAACTAGAACTGAACTAGAACTGAACTAGAACTGAACTAGAACTGAACTAGAACTGAACTAGAACTGAACTAGAACTGAACTAGAACTGAACTAGAACTGAACTAGAACTGAACTAGAACTGAACTAGAACTGAACTAGAACTGAACTAGAACTGAACTAGAACTGAACTAGAACTGAACTAGAACTGAACTAGAACTGAACTAGAACTGAACTAGAACTGAACTAGAACTGAACTAGAACTGAACTAGAACTGAACTAGAACTGAACTAGAACTGAACTAGAACTGAACTAGAACTGAACTAGAACTGAACTAGAACTGAAGTAGAACTGAACTAGAACTGAACTAGAACTGAACTAGAACTGAACTAGAACTGAACTAGAACTGAACTAGAACTGAAGTAGAACTGAACTAGAACTGAACTAGAACTTAACTAGAACTGAACTAGAACTGAACTAGAACTGAACTTGAACTAGAACTGAACTAGATCTGAATTAGCCCATAAGCAATCCCACAAACTAATCCAAAAACTAGTCCGCAGCCTACTTCATTTCATACCTGTTCGATTTTTTGGGTTTCCATCCGATTTTCAGGAAGTGTAATGCTAATGATATTTTTAACATTTTTTTTCTTAATTTTCACTCAAAATAACAAAATGTCGGAAAATGCGATTTTTTGCAATTGTGTCCAGAGCCACTGCATACTACCACATACTATCATTAACTATGGAAATATTGGCTATTCTTAATAAATACTTAACATATCAAAAGGATTAAATTAACACTTTATTTATTAAAAATAATCTGGTAAAATATGGTATCAAAAAAGTCAATGTATTATAGGCCTATTTTCTATAATCCTTAATTATCTAAAATTAAATGCAAAACTCACCTGAAGCATGTGAACTTTGTCGTATAATCTGTTTCCTTTTCAAGTGCCAACACGACGAAGAGTTTGTTCTCTGGGAACAACAGCACAGATTGGAACCATTCGACGACCTTAAACTGCAGGCGTCATTTTGACACAAATCGTTGACATAAGCGATGAGATCGTCATCGTTGGAACGCAAACCATGCTGGCGGCGTTCGAGTAAAGGAATATAAGTGACATTAATGGAATTTGATCTGAAATATAGTAAAATAGAAAATATTTTAAATAATTAAATAAATAAGAAAATATAAATAAAGCTTTAAATTGCATTAGATTTATTAAATTAATAAAACAAAGTGTTTTTATTTCTAAAGACTCCTCTGTGCTGTACTTGTTTGTTAAGTTGCCAGTGTAAGTATTACTGCCTTAACGTATGCTGTGAGTTTTAGCTGGCATTTTATATTTTAAACCAAAAATAATTCATTGTTGCATAAAGAAAAAAAGAAAAACAATTAACAAAAATATTAGTGGGGTAGACTTTTAGTAAAATTAATTTTCACACACACATTTACTCACACATACTTATTTGTATGTTTAGGTGAGTGTGTGATGTAGGTGTTTACACAACAAACATGCTTATTTTATTAGAATTAATCATGCATTTTATTTTTATTTCTTTTCTTATATTATTTTTTGTTTATATTAGTTTTGTTTAATCTCCAAAATAAAAACAAATAACAAAAATAACATTTATTTGTAGTTGCTGTTGTTGTAGTTTTTGCATAAGTTCACCTGTTCCACTTGTAAACGGGTAATTTGCTCGCTGTAGTGTTCTCGAAATTTGCTCGTGTAGACATCGTGGCGATTTCTTCATTTTGTTTTGTTGCACTAGCTTCGGGCATTTTTTCATTTATGTATGTGTGAGAGAAATTGGGAGAAAACTAAAATTAAATTTTTTTTGTTTAATTTCAATTATATAAACATCTGTGTATTTTATTGAAACTATTTATTTCAAATGATGTGCGAAATTTTCTATTTCACATTTAGTGTATATTTCTTTAAATTTAAAAATCAAAAAAAAAATAATTTCGGCTATATTTATAGACTGGGTGTTAATGGACAATTTTTGGGAGTACTTCCATGGGGTATTGTTAGTTAAATAAAACTTTTGTTATATTTCACGAACGAACGTTCGAATATTAATTTTTTGCAAGAACTGTAGTGAAGAAGAAACTGAAATAGATCTGAGCTAGAACTAAGCTAGAACTAAGCTAGTACTAAACTAGATCTGTACTAGAACTGAACTGAACTAGAACTGAACTAGAACTGAACTAGAACTGAACTAGAACTGAACTAGAACTGAACTAGAACTGAACTAGAACTGAACTAGAACTGAACTAGAACTGAACTAGAACTGAACTAGAACTGAACTAGAACTGAACTAGAACTGAACTAGAACTGAACTAGAACTGAACTAGAACTGAACTAGAACTGAACTAGAACTGAACTAGAACTGAACTAGAACTGAACTAGAACTGAACTAGAACTGAACTAGAACTGAACTAGAACTGAACTAGAACTAGAACTGAACTAGAACTGAACTAGAACTGAACTAGAACTGAACTAGAACTGAACTAGAACTGAACTAGAACTGAACTAGAACTGAACTAGAACTGAACTAGAACTGAACTAGAACTGAACTAGAACTGAACTAGAACTGAACTAGAACTGAACTAGAACTGAACTAGAACTGAACTAGAACTGAACTAGAACTGAACTAGAACTGAACTAGAACTGAACTAGAACTGAACTAGAACTGAACTAGAACTGAACTAGAACTGAACTAGAACTGAACTAGAACTGAACTAGAACTGAACTAGAACTGAACTAGAACTGAACTAGAACTGAACTAGAACTGAACTAGAACTGAACTAGAACTGAACTAGAACTGAACTAGAACTGAACTAGAACTGAACTAGAACTGAACTAGAACTGAACTAGAACTGAACTAGAACTGAACTAGAACTGAACTAGAACTGAACTAGAACTGAACTAGAACTGAACTAGAACTGAACTAGAACTGAACTAGAACTGAACTAGAACTGAACTAGAACTGAACTAGAACTGAACTAGAACTGAACTAGAACTGAACTAGAACTGAACTAGAACTGAACTAGAACTGAACTAGAACTGAACTAGAACTGAACTAGAACTGAACTAGAACTGAACTAGAACTGAACTAGAACTGAACTAGAACTGAACTAGAACTGAACTAGAACTGAACTAGAACTGAACTAGAACTGAACTAGAACTGAACTAGAACTGAACTAGAACTGAACTAGAACTGAACTAGAACTGAACTAGAACTGAACTAGAACTGAACTAGAACTGAACTAGAACTGAACTAGAACTAAACTAGAACTGAACTAGAACTGAACTAGAACTGAAATAGGACTAAACTAGAACTGTATATGAATTATAAGTACTTAAGTAGAATTGAAGTTTTTCTTAACTTAACAAAAACGATCTTCATATTCTCGGTATAATACAAACCCGGCGTCAATAGTTATAATCCTATAATACGATGCGAACCTCTGGTGAATATCATATAGAATCATTAGTAAAAAGTGAAATAGTCCAACTTTACTCGCTTTGGAGGCGATACGATCAGCTTATTACTAGACATTATTTGAGTTAAAGTTTTAGCATTGACATTTTAATTCGACCCACATTACATTTATTGTGTTCAAAATTCATTAAATTTGCATATACGCATAACTATCATCCAACAAATTTTATATTTATATTCATTACTCAATAAATTTTACATTTTATTTGATGCATAATTATTTTCTTTTCATTACCCCAAAAAGCCACACAACAATATTTAAATTTCATCCCACACTCATCATTCAAATGATTTTCACATTTTATTTAATTTTGTTGTTTTTCTTCTTAAACTTTCATCTGTTTATAGATGATAATTTGTTTATGTCTATTTATGAACATTTTTGTTTAACAAACATTTATTTATTCTTTCCATTTTCAAAAATATGAACAAATAATTCATAATGAAAATGTGGTGTTAATTCTAACACTTCTCAATAACAAAAACAGAAATAAGAAAACCCTACCAAACAACAACTGTATTAACCAATAATAATAAACAACAACAACACCTACAACAACATATCAAAATAAAGAAATTTTGTTACCATTTTTAACACACACTACCGATCGACCGGCATATTGTTTGTGTTGTCGTTGTTCAAAACTATTGCTTTGTTGTGTGTGTTTATTTTCCCTCAGAAGAAAATTCCCGTTTTTCTTTCATATCACTCACTTATTATGCCTTTCTCTTTCATTCTCTTGTTCTCATGTTTTTTGTTGTTTTCAAGCCTTTCAAATGTAAACAAATCATTATTATTATTGTTGTTTATTGTATAAGTTTGCTTGTATGTTTTATAATATTGTATGTGTGTAGTGTTCTTTTTGTGAATTTTCCTAATGGCAAAACGTGCTTTATTTTTATAACACACTGTAGACACAAAAAATGAATAGTGTGTGGTTGTTGGTTTGATTGCACTTTCAATTTAAATGTTTATTTATGGTGGAATTGATTTTGTATTTTTCATCTTTACATTTTATTGTAGATCAAGTGCAGTAAAGACATTAAAATATGCATTGTTGTTTTTTTTAAGATTTTTCTGATAAATAAATTATTGGAAGGAAGGTGTACATGATTGGTTGATAGGTTGGCAACTAGAACTTAATTAAAACTGAACTAAAACTAGAACTGAACTAGAACTGAAATAGAACTGAAATAGAACTGAAATAGAAACTGAAATAGAACTGAAATAGAACTGAAATAGAACTGAACTAGAACTGAACTAGAACTAGAACTGAACTAGAACTAGAACTGAACTAGAACTGAACTAGCCCTGAAGCTAAAGAACTGAACTAGAACTGAAACTAGATAACTGAACTAGAACTAGAACTGAACTAGAACTTAACTAGAACTGAACTAAACTGAACTAGAACTGAACTAGAACTGAACTAGAATAACTGAACTAACGAGAACTGAACTAGAACTGAACTATAACTGAACTAGAACTGAACTAGAACTGAACTAGACTGAACTAGAACTGAACTAGAACTGAACTAGAACGGAACTAGAACTGAACTAGAACTGAACTAGAACTGAACTAGAACTGAACTAGAACTGAACTAGAACTGAACTAGAACTGAACTAGAACTGAACTAGAACTGAACTAGAACTGAACTAGAACTTAACTTGAACTGAACTTGAACTGAACTAGAACTGAACTAGAACTGAAATAGAACTGAAATAGAACTGAACTAGAACTGAACTAGAACTGAACTAGAACTGAACTAGAACTGAACTAGAACTGAACTAGAACTGAACTAGAACTGAACTAGAACTGAACTAGAACTGAACTAGAACTGAACTAGAACTGAACTAGAACTGAACTAGAACTGAACTAGAACTGAACTAGAACTGAACTAGAACTGAACTAGAACTGAACTAGAACTGAACTAGAACTGAACTAGAACTGAACTAGAACTGAACTAGAACTGAACTAGAACTGAACTAGAACTGAACTAGAACTGAACTAGAACTGTACTAGAACTGAACTAGAACTGAACTAGAACTGAACTAGAACTGAACTAGAACTGAACTAGAACTGAACTAGAACTGAAACTAGAACTGAACTAGAACTAGAACTGAACTAGAACTGAACTAGAAACTGAACTAGAACTGAACTAGAAACTGAACTAGAACTGAACTAGAACTGAACTAGAACTGAACTAGAACTGAACTAGAACTGAACTAGAACTGAACTAGAACTGAACTAGAACTGAACTAGAACTGAACTAGAACTGAACTAGAACTGAACTAGAACTGAACTAGAACTGAACTAGAACTGAACTAGAACTGAACTAGAACTGAACTAGAACTGAACTAGAACTGAACTAGAACTGAACTAGAACTGAACTAGAACTGAACTAGAACTGAACTAGAACTGAACTAGAACTGAACTAGAACTGAACTAGAACTGAACTAGAACTGACTAGAACTGAACTAGAACTGAACTAGAACTGAACTAGAACTGAACTAGAACTGAACTAGAACTGAACTAGAACTGAACTAGAACTGAACTAGAACTGAACTAGAACTGAACTAGAACTGAACTAGAACTGAACTAGAACTGATCTAGAACTGAACTAGAACTGAACTAGAACTGAACTAGAACTAAACTAGAACTGAACTAGAACTGAACTAGAACTGAACTAGAACTGAACTAGAACTTAACTAGAACTGAACTAGAACTGAACTAGAACTGAACTAGAACTGAACTAGAACTGAACTAGAACTGAACTAGAACTGAACTAGAACTGAACTAGAGCTGAACTAGAACTAAACTAGAACTGAACTAGAACTGAACTAGAACTGAACTAGAACTGAACTAGAACTGAACTAGAACTGAACTAGAACTGAACTAGAACTGAACTAGAACTGAACTAGAACTGAACTAGAACTGAACTAGAACTGAACTAGAACTGAACTAGAACTGAACTAGAACTGAACTAGAACTGAACTAGAACTGAACTAGAACTGAACTAGAACTGAACTAGAACTGAACTAGAACTGAACTAGAACTGAACTAGAACTGAACTGGAACTGAACTAGAACTGAACTAGAACTGAACTAGAACTGAACTAGAACTGAACTAGAACTGAACTAGAACTGAACTAGAACTGAACTAGAACTGAACTAGAACTGAACCAGAAACACATCTAACACCTTTCCCTAAGAAGGGTGCCTCAAATTCACTACAACTTAGCGTTTTTTCCATTTAAATTGTAAATGTAAATGAACTTTGTTTATATGTTTAGTAAGTATTCCGCATGTTGTAAATGACCTTTAGATTTTTTGATGCCCCTAGTACTGTAAATACTGAAATATTTATTTTTTTCTCGTTATTGTTTATAACTCTTCAATTATTGACACAGTTGTATTGTGTTAAACTACTTTATAGTGTAAACACATTTACACTCAGAAAAAAGTAGACAGACAGTTAGACACCCACATCTTGCTTATGTTAACAATGTAAACGAATTTGTTGATTTTTAAAAATATTTTCATTATTACAAATATTTTGTCATAAGTTGTGTTTTTGTTAAAGAAATTCGAATAAATTTTAAAGCATTTACGTAGATTCACATAGAAATTGCGCATATCGTATGGAAATTTCAAACCTCTGCATTTGTTGTTGATTAGAAAATTTGAAAAAGATTTCGATAAAAAAAATCTTTTAGTGTTATCAATATTTAAATATTTCTTTTTATATAGCGTCTAAGAGATTTTTACTTTTTTTTGTAAATTTTTTTATATGACTTGCGTTTGTGTCAGTTTTTGTTTTATTTTTGAATAAATATTTAAATTCTCACATTCTTGAAATTCCTTAATGGTGCGAATCATGTGAATAAAACAATAAAAATATAATTAAATGAATAATAACACTGTGTACGGTGGGACAGTGATAGTATATTGAAAACAAAATATTTTTTATTTTATAAATGACAAATTCAATTGATATGTTAATATGTACATGAATATCATGGTATTGTATAGTAATAGTTTTCCAAATGTTTCTAATTTTGCCCTACTGTGCACTGTTTTGTTGTCTTTAGTTGTGCCAAAGAAAATATCAGCAAACTGGCACATCAATTTGCTCCCAATTCTGGGTGGTAATTTTTTTAAGATAGATTGGTTTATAGACTAAATCCTAGACTGGCCCAGAGAGTAGTCTAACACTGAACTGTGAATTGTCTATTGAAAATGCCTTTAAAAGTTTTATTCTATTTTTTATATTATCTAAAAATATTAAATTTCAAGTACAAAGTTTAATAAACTTTTCGACAATATTTTAAATTTAAACAAAATTTTATTATTTAATTTTTTATCTAATATAGCTACCGAATCAAGAAAAATAGAAAAAAAAACACACACACACAAGACAAGAAAACAAAATAAATAAATAAATATTAAAAATGTAATTTACAATTAATTCTACGTAAAATGATCACAACAAAAATGAAAAGTGATGTTATCGCAAAAAAAAGAAGAAAACAACAAACATCTTTTTGATAAAACCCTGATGATAAGAATCTTTACAAAAATAGATAAAAATCTGGTTTTAACAAAATTTTAGCTGAAAAATTTTTTTTGCACTAAAAATTTGTAAATTAATTCTTTCACAAAAAAAAAAAAACACACAATGTTATAATTTTGTCATAAAATTTTCTTTTCAATTTTCCAAAAATATTTTATTATTTTAAACACTCATGCTTATTTTTCAAAAATCTTTATGCACATGACGCGTTTTAAACAAAACTGTCAAAAATTTTTAATTTTTAGTGTTTTTTGTTTTGGTAAATTTTTAACAGATGATGATGATGTGTAAAATAATTTTTTTTTTTTTTGGTTTTGTCAAATAAAGTGACTAAAAATAAATGCAATGCATTTAGCCATGACGATTTCTAGTTAAATTATAATTGGCCATGTGCGTGAGAGAAAAACTGTTATACACAAATTTTCAATTGAAAACAATGTTACACACAATATCTATTTTAGAAAATCTTGTTATACACTAACATTTTAAGGAACAAACTGTTATACAGTAAATTTTCTTTTACCAAATTCCATTTTATAGAAAAAGTTCGCTAAAAATGTGAGTTATGCAGAAAATCTTTTATATTGAAAGTGTTATACACAAAATTTTCGGTTATAATCAAAATGTTTTATAGAAAATACTGTTATACGCAAAATTTTCAATATAAAACTCTATTATATACGAAATTTTTTATAGAAAATACTGTTATACACAAATTTTTTATAGAAAACTCCATTATATACGAAATTTTCGATTGAAAATACCGCAATACGAAAAATTTTCTATAAAAAATACTGTTACACACAAAATTTTCTATAAAAAATACTGTTATAAACAAAATTTTCTATAAAAATTACTGTTATACATAAATCTTTCTACAGAAAATACTGTTATAAACAAATTTTTTATAGAAAATACTATTCTACACAAAATTTTCTATAGAAATTACTGTTATACACAAGATTTTCTATAGGAAATACTGTTATACATAATTTTTTTTATAGAAAATAGTGTTATACACAAAATTTTCTGTAGAAAATACTGTTATACACAAAATTTTCTACAGAAAATACTGTTATAAACAAATTTTTTATAGAAAATACTATTCTACACAAAATTTTCTATAGAAAATACTGTTATACACAAGATTTTCTATAGGAAATACTGTTATACACAATTTTTTTCTGTAGAAAATACTGTTATACACAACATTTTCTATAGAAAATACTGTTATACACAAAATTTTCTATAGAAAATACTGTTATACACAAAATTTTCTATAGAAAATACTGTTATACACAAAATTTTCTATAGAAAATACTGTTATACACAAAATTTTCTATAGAAAATATTGTTATACAAAAAATTTTCTATAGAAAATATTGTTATACACAAAATTTTCTATAGAAAATACTTTTATACTCAAGATTTTCTGTAGAAAATACTGCTATGCATAAATTTCTTTATAGAAAACACTTTTATACTCCAAATTTTTTATGGAAAATACTGTTATACACAAAACTTTCTATAGAAAATACTGTTAAACTCAAATTTTTTTATAGAAAATTCGCTTATACACAAAATTGTCTATATAAAATACTGTTATACACAAAATTTTCTATAGAAAATATTGATATACATAAAATTGTCTTAGAAAATAATGTAATACACAAAGTTTTCTATAGAAAAAACTATTATACAAAATTTTTTTTACAGAAAATACTGTTATACACAAAACTTTCTATAGAAAATACTGTTATACACAAAATTTTTTTTATAGAAAATACTGTTATACACAAAATTTTCTATAGAAAATACTCTTATACTCAAGATTTTCTGTAGAAAATACTGTTATGCACAAATTTCTTTATAGAAAATACTGTTATACTCCAAATTTTTTATGGAAAATACTGTTATACACAAAATTTTCTATAGAAAATACTATTATACACATAATTTTCTATAGAAAATACTTTAAGACAAAAAATTGTCTATAGAAAATACTGTTTTACACAAGATTTTCTATACAAAGAGTTATTCAAAGATTTTCTATAGAAAATACTATTACACACAAAATTTTATATAGAAAATACTGTTAAACACAATATTTTCTATGGAAAATACTGTTATACACAAAGTTTTGTATAAAAACTACTGTTATACACAAAATTTTCTATAGAAAAAACTGCTTTACACAAAATACTGTTATACACAAGATTTTCTGTAGAAAATATTGTTATACACAAGATTGGCTATAGAAAATACTGTTATACATTAAATTTTCTATGAAAAAAATCTGTTAAACACAATATTTAGAAAATACTGTTATACACAAAATACTGTTATACACAAATATTTCAATAGCAAGTACTGTTATGCACAAAATTTTCTATAGAAAATACTATTATACACAAAATTTTCTATAGAAAATACTGTTATATATAAAGTTTTCTATAGAAAATACTGTTATACACTAAATTTCCTGTAGAAAAGAGTGTTATACTATTATCAATATATCCTTAAGTTCTTCAGTGTTGACCCTCGTTTATACTTATTTCGTCTACATAACATTAATTACAAGAAAGAAAAAAAAACAAAATCTGTTATGGACACCTTTTGATCTGTCTTTCTCTCTATCTAAAAATAGTACATACCTTTAAAAAAAGTACAATTGATTTATCTGGCTGAACACAAAAATTAAATAAATTCCATATAATTTATCATAAGTTTATCTTTTTTTGTTTTTTTCCTCAACAACAAAATTTGTCATGCTTGCAATTAAGCCCTTTTACAAATGTTTTTCTGTTACTTTATTTTATAAAAATTTAGTATTTTACTAAAGTGTTAAGATAATAAAGCTTAAGGAACAAAAAAAAAACTACAACATACCCGTATGTAAACGAAGAAGACTATTATTAAACCTTTTAAATGATTTCACGCAAACATACGACTAAATCCCTTAAAACTTAAGTCAATGGAAACAAAATTTTCAAAAAATGAAGAAAAAAAACAAACTCAACCAAAAACTACACCCAACACAACAAGTTGAAAAAATCTAAAAAAGGCAGCAAAAACAACAACAACAACATCAAAATTAATAATGACTAAAAACTTAAAAGGTGCCAACAACTAACAGACACTTTAGATACAACAAACTGAACTAAACAAAAAAATATCTTAAAGACAAAAAATCTAAAAAAAAAACAAGCAACAGCCAACGTCACATCAGCCAACCAACAAATAATAAAATACATCAACACTCCACCAACATCATTGTTGTGATCATCATCATCATTACCATACTCCTCACCAGCTTCAGCACCACCACCATCATCGTCATCGTTTTCAGCATCATGATCATTTTATGCTACAGTGAACAAATAGACAGATAGTCAAAACTTTTTTGTTGCTGTTGTCGTACATTGTTGTTATTTTTGTATGCCATTCATTTATCCTTCAGTCAAAAGTTTCAATTTCAATTTACGGTTTTAGTTTCAATTTCAATCTTTTTTGTTGCTGTTGTCGTTTTTTTTCTCGCTCGCTGTTCAGTGCAACAGTTTCATTGTCTGTTAATTTTTTATGTAAAAATGTAGATGATGCTCAAATGTTTGAAAGAACTGATGATATGAAATATTTATGACTGGAAAAGTGATGCTGTAAATGATGTATTGGCCAAACTGAGGCACTTTGTGAGAAGCAAACAGGTGGGAGAAATAAAAACTGATCAACACTGATATATTCATGAAAATTATCAACACACGATTTTTTTGTATAAGAAACTGTTATACACACAATTTTCTTTAGAAAAACAGTTACATACAAGATTTTCTATAGAAAATTGTATTATAAAGAAAAATTTTCTATAGAAAATAGTGTTATACAGAAACTTTTTTATAGAAAATATTGTTATAAAATAAATTTCTATTGAAAATACAGTTAAACGAAATATTTCTGTATAAAACAGAGCTAGACACAAAACTTTCTATAGAAAATCGTGTTATACAGAAAATTTTCTATAGGCAATAATGTTATACACAAAGTTTTCTATAGAAAAAAAGTGTTATATACAAATTGTTCTATAGAAAAAAGTTTTATACACAAATTGTTTTATAGAAAAATGTGTTATACTCAAATTGTTCTATACAAAACAGTGTTATATACAAATTGTTCCATAGAAAAAAGTGTTATACACAAATTTTTTATAGAAAATACTGTTATACAGATAATTTTAAATCGAAAATACTGTTATATACAAAACTATACACAAAATTTTCTATAGAAAATACTGTTATACACAAAATTTTCTATAGAAAATACTGTTATACACAAAATTTTCTATAGAAAATACTGTTATACACAAAATTTTCTATAGAAAATACTGTTATACACAAAATTTTCTATAGAAAATACTGTTATACACAAAATTTTCTATAGAAAATACTGTTATACACAAAATTTTCTATAGAAAATACTGTTATACAAAAAATTTTCTATAGAAAATACTGTTTTACACAAAATTTTCTATAGAAAATACTGTTATACACAAAATTTTCTATAGAAAATACTGTTATATACTAAATTAATCTATAAAAAATACTGTCATATACCAAATTTTCTATAGAGAATACTGTTATGCACAAAATTTTCTATAAAAATACTGTTATACAAAAAATTTTCTATAGAAAATACTGTTATACACAAAAATTTCTGTAGAAAATACTGTTATACACAAAATTTTCTATAGAAAATACTGTTATACACAAAATTTTCTATAGAAAATACTGTTATACACAAAATTTCCCATAGAAAATACTGTTATACACAAAATTTCCCATAGAAAATACTGTTATACAAAAAATTTTCTATAGAAAATACTGTTTTACACAAAATTTTCTATAGAAAATACTGTTATACACAAAATTATCTATAGAAAATACTGTTATACACAAATTTTCTATAGAAAATACTCTTATGTACAAAGATTTCTGTATAAAATACTCTTATACACAAAAATTTCTATAGAAAATACTGTTATACACAAAATTTTCTATAGAAAATATAGTTATACACGATATTTTCTATAGAAAATGCTGTTATGCACAAAATGTTCTATATAAAATTCTGTTATACACAAAATGTTCTATAGAAATTACTGTTATACACAAAATTTTCTATAGAAAATACTGTTATACACAAAATGTTCTATAGAAAATACTGATACACAAAATTATCTATAGAAAATAATTTTATACACAATATTCTGTAGATAATACTGTTATACACAAAATTTCTTCAGAAAATACTGTTATACACGAAATTTTCTATAGAATATACTATCATACACAAAAAATTTTCTATAGGAAATACTTTTATACACAATATTCTATAGAAAATACTGTTTTCTATCATTAATTTTGTTGAAGTTGTATTTCCTACTTAAAGTATTTATGTTTGCCCCTCCCTGCACCATAAACCACCTAAATATTTTTAATGGTCATAATCTTCATAAGCAACTTAAAAAAAGAAGAATTATAGATTTTTATTATTATTATTTTTTTCTTAAATTTTTGCAACTATCCAGCCAATAATCTAAGGAAGGAAGGTGTTACTTTGGAGCGCTAAAAATGCCAAAAGATTAATCATAAATAGTAATTTACAACAAATTCTTAAGAAGATAAAAAATACATCCATACCTTAATACATGGATATAAGTATAAAAAAACACGGACACAGAACTTTAATTTTTATTATTTAAAAATTAATTTTTCTTTTAACGCTTTTTTGTAGCGCTGTCAGTTGTCAGTCAACACGCTGTTGCCACAATAAAGTTAAAGAACTTTAAATGCAACAAGAGATGAAGCATGAAAATGCCATGAAATGAGTAGATCTTAAAAATATAGTTTCTCAACCATGTCCTCTAGATTCTATTTGCAAAAATCAACATAATTTGAATATTTCAGCAAAAATATGGGCGTCTTTTTTTGTTATAGTTGTAGAGAAAAATAAGTAAAGCTGGCAAATGTAACAAAAACACATATAGTTTTTGTTTAAATCTAAAATAAAACGCCTATTTTGATGGTTTTAGTTTAGAGTGAACTTTTTTAAATGCAGCAAAATATTTATATACATTTTGACTGGTGCATGTGTTTAATTTTAATTGTTACCCATTGTGTTTTTGAATGATTTAAAAATTGAATGTGCTGCAACAACAACTAGCAACTAACTGACTTGGCATATTCATTTTAAATTAATCTGACTTTAGAGCAGAGATGCTCAAACACATACTACCATAGACTAACATAGTTTTGTTTGTGTTGGTAAAGCAGCAGAGAACAGAATTCAATTCAAAATAAAAGTATACTAATAAAATGACTACAAACTATAAAGTATATGCTTACTGTCAAATATTTTTTACGGATTTTGACAGCCAGCGTATATCAAAGTCTATATGTATATAAAAAACTATCAACTGTTCTCTCATATTCTCCTACATTAATTCGGCTTTCTCAAAATTTTGTTGTTGTATTTCTGTGTGTATTTTAAAAACGTCGCGCACAGACCTTGCTTCGACAAGTGCTGATCAGCAACTGATTTGATTTTGTTTTTCAAGTTGAGAGCAAACCAACTGATATTGCTCAATATAAACAGAAGAAGAATTAAACCTATAGTGTATGTGTATCAACTTAGCGTCAGCAGAATTTTCTTACCCTATCACGCGTGCTATGTAATGGTAATATTGAGCTCCTCTGCTTTAGAGAGTGTGTTTTTGTTTTTTTGAGGCAGTTTTTTGGTTCATAGTTTTACTGATGAAGTGGAAAATAAGTGGTTGATGCTGCTTTTCTATGTGAACATCATATAAATGACGTTTAAATGTTTGCAACATGCCCATTTTTTTCGATTTCTTCTTTTTTCTCTTTGTTTAGAATTTTAATGGTCAGTGTTGTTGTTGCGTTTTCAAAATCTTTGAAATTGAATTAATGATGGTTTATTTTCCAATTTATTTTAATTGAATTTATAGTTGTAATTATTTTGTTGTTGTGTGAAAATAATAATTTCTACTTTTAAATATTAACTACTGTACCCGGTGTGCTTTGCTACCAATTCAACGTTTAAAACACTATTTTAATAAAAACCATGACTTCAATTCCGAATATGATCGACCTATTATCGCTAACTAATTGATGGACATTTTTTTACACCAAAAAGTTTTCACCACATATCCATGGGTAGAATAGTCCATTTAATCTATAAATGAATTGACTAATTTATTGATTGGTCTATGAACTAATCTAGTGACTAGTATCTGAACTAGTCTACTGACTTGTCCATGGACTTGTGAATGAAGGATTCTACTGACTAGTATATTAGCGGAATAGCCTATTGACTATGGACAGCCTATTGGTTAATGGACAGGTCTGTTAACTAGTCTACGAAATAATCTATAGAACAACGTTTGGACTAGCCTCTTTTACATTAGGTTTACGACATATCGAAAGAACCCTGTTCTGCAGAGAGAAGTTTGTTACATCATCTGGAAGTCCAAGATTTTTGATAAAAGTGACAAGATGTCAAACTGTTTTCGAGAACAAACCGAGATCTTATTTCACGGTGGTCTTTTTCATCCACAGGGTGAGCTTTTTTGATGACTTACCACAGTCCCTTTGGGGATCTTACACAAGGGTTCTGCCGGTTATTATACAAGCACTTTGTTCAAGTACTCGAGCTAACTAATCTCTGACCGTTACTGCCCCGTTGCTTAAGTTCCGAGATGCAAAAACATCACTTATGTTTACACCTATGCAGATAGGATGGGCTCAGTAACAGAACGTAATCGGTAGACCGCAACACGTCCATCCATTAAATTAGCCGAGGACTTGTTCTTACCCACAGAGATCACACTGTGGTAAATCTGGTATGAACAGAGTAAACCCTGACAAGGGTTTACTCTGTTCCCGGACAAGGAAGGAAAATTCAATGGAATCACTAGTATTTATTACTAGTGATCTATCACCATTCAACACAGCACACATTTCATTCATCCGATACACTTATTGAGAAAAACGTCCAAAAGACGCACTCAAAGTATACGGGGGGGTAAGGCCTGCAACCACTCCATCCGTCCTGTATTATATACACTTAACACCAATTCTTTTGCAACGCTTAGTTCCACAGTCACTCCTTTGTGGGGAATCTGTTGTCTCAGCATCACCACCGAACTTATTCCGAATTATAGACTTCACGTTAGTCTTTTAATCAACATCCTCTTCCCGCGTATTTGGGTTTAAATCGCAGCAATCACGTGCACCCAGAAGGGACCGGAATAACCGGAACAAGACATTATCCAAAACTCTGCCCTGTGGGCTAACCGTTCCCGTACTAGATTATGTGGTTCTCTACATTGACCCCATGCGAAATCATTCCAAGGAAAGACCGAGGATTTGATCATCACCAGTTTATAATTCCGTCAGACTAGAGGTATTGGTAGCACCTCTTTTCCCCGGGATTACAATAACACCAAGATGGGAGAAGATTAATCAGGGTAATAAGCACCCATGGTGGGATGACAAAACTGACAACTGTGACATTATTTACAGTTTATTATAGAACTAGATTATGTGGTTCTCTGCTTCGATCCATGCGAAATCATTCCAAAGAAAGGCTTTGATTATCACCAGTTTATAGTCCCGTCAAACTAGAGATACTGGTAAGACCTTTTTTCCCGGGATTACAACAACACCAAGATGGGAGAAGATTAATCAGTGTAACCTGCGCCAAGGGTGGGATGATAAAAGTGACAACTGTGACATTATTTACAGTCACAAGAAGATCAGTTTATTATAGAAAAAGATCTGGTCAACAATGAAATAGTGGATCACTTAACCTCTATTAAGCGCCAACAACATATAGTGCGTGAGCTACAAGTTTATCGGTGGTGTAATGGTCATGAGGCTGACATCTCATTAATGTAACTACACCTTGAAGAACTTAGTGGAAAGTCTCCTTTCTCCCTGAGGTGGCGCTAAGATGGGACTACTTAAGAAAGTATCATTTAGTGCTCTTTAACTCCACTGTTTAAAGCAGGGAATGGGATAGTAAATGAGTTCTGAGTGCAGAATGAGAGCTGAAAACTCTTTTCAACCAAAATGCAAACTTACCCGGAGAGAAATGAAAGGTGTTTTACAGGTAAAAGGACCCTGTGGTTACTGTTCTTGTGGTATATGAGGTGGCACTTACAACCGGCTTTTATCATTAGACGATTTGAACAATGTATATACACAAACATCAAACTTGCCCGATCGCATACCACAGACAGAGTTTTTCGAGTACTTTTAGAATAGCATTATCGAACTGAAAATTAGAGCAATTACACGAAATATCCAGTGATACAATGATTGTGGTATAAGAGGTGGCACTTACAATCAAGCGGCTTTTATCATTAGACGATTTGAACAAAGGCGGTTATAGGACATCTGATCAATGTATACTGGACACAAACATCGAACTTACCCGATCGCATGCCAGAGACAGAGTTTTTCGAGTGCTTTCAGAATACCATTGTCGAACTGAAAATTAGAACAAATACACGAAATATCTACTGATATAGCGCTGAACCCAGAATCCGAAATATACTACCGCCTACAAATCGCAGCAATAGCTTCCGTATTCCGTACAATAAATCAATTTGTAAACAAGATTAGAATAAATATTGCACCACACTAGGGGTACCTATTGACCGACAGTTAGGACGATATTAGGAATAAGATTAAATCTTAATAACATTCCTATGGTAAGCTCTATATTATATGGGTAATCGGTAGCAAAAGTGAGGTTCTTGAGCCAATACCATTCAATGCAATAAGAGCTGAATTAAAAACATGGATCCCATACGTCCACATAGAATAATGGAACCTATAGGATGTCCCCAAAAAGAGCAGAACAAGAATATACAAGAAATTATACCGTCGACAGATACATAGGATCACTGGCACAAGTTTTAAGAAACTATATGCGGGAAACATAGTTTTTTTTAACAATGACAACACGATTCCCTTTATTGATTTCTAATCAAGGTTCTTTAACTAACTGTTTCTATTGAAAGTAGCTGACAACAGGGCCGTTGCGGCCTAGGTGTAATTTTTCGGATCTGATAACCCAATATTAGGACATTGTTTTATTTATACTTAAATACAACTGTAACCAATCAGCTTATTCAATAAACAATTTTTGTCGATCTACATTTTAGAGCCTAGTTAATCAAAGAGCTTTGTCCAGAGCTTTCTGGCTCTCTTGTACGTATGAAAGTACATTGTCTTCTTTAGAACCGATTCGAAAAATTTTAAATCTCAACCGTCTTAAACTTCCTAGAATTGTAATATTTCTAACGGCGTATTTAAGAAATTTGTACAGTTTTATAAACAGCTTTTTAGAATCGTTTATGCACCAGGTATTCTATTGTAAAATTATAACTGCTTAATAAAATTATTTCAAAACTATTTTTTTACAAAACATTTCATAATGTAATCTACTCCCACGGAAGTATAAAATTAAAATGTATCAAATTTTGTCTACAAAACAAAAAAGTTTATATTTTCTGTTTCCCTTGAGTTCACTTTAAACATAAAAGTAGTGTTTTTTCTTAAAATATAAAATTTTTATATATTTCCTACAAAAAAAAATATAAAATATGAATATAAATAAAACAACACATTTGCAAATTAGCGAAAAATAACAAGTCACAAAAAAAAGCAAAATATTAATTCAGATATTTTAAAATAATAAATCTTGAAGTCGTTTATAACACAATCAGTGCATGACTTTGTCATGTTTAGTTTGTAAGAAAGAAATATACAGGAAAAATTAAATAAAACTACTTCAAAGAATTATACAAAAAAGGGTGTTGATTAAGGAGAGCAGGGTTTAAAATATTAAATGAAAATCTATTAAATATTAAACCGAAAATTTGAACTATAGAACCGCATTAAACTTTGTACTTTGTAAAAGTTCTTCTAATCGTGAATACAGAGAGAGCAAGTTATTTTAAATAATTATATTTCATTCTCTTTTGCTGTGGCGTTTAAATTTGCTTAAGTTTATTTTTAGATAGAGAGGACAGCTATCATAAAAGTGCAATGAAATTGTTATAGCGATCAATTGGTCTCAAAATCAATCCCCAACAAAATGTCTACACCTCCACTTATATACACCCGCTATACGGAAAAACAACTAGTACACTACAAACAAAATCTTAAATAATCATTATGTTACCTGCTGCTGCTGATGATGATCATCATTCTTAGCGTCAGCGACACAATATCTTTTATAGTTTTACGGCTATCATGTACAAGTAGTCTTACCAAAAATGTACACCAACAACCGTAACAAATAAGCAACAACAATAGACAAAAATATTAGACGCAGCTGCATGAACATCTTAACTTACAACATGTGACAAAAACTCTGTGCAACATGAGTATGTTTGAATGTGCAAGTTTATTGTTTTTATGCACACCGAAATTTGTATTGTAATAAAATAATGTTAAGGAAAATAAAGAAATAAACAGTGTTTACTGCTTCGTTTGTACTTATTATACCCAACCCTGTAATGACAAGATTTTGGAAATTGAGTGGAGTATTTTCGAGTTATTAAGCTATAGTCTACTAACAATTCTGTAGACTATTCTATGAACTAGACTATATGCTATTCTATGGACTATAATGTGGTCTATGAATTATTGTCTAAACTATGATGAACTTGCCTATTCATAAGCATATTTCTTAGTCTATTAACCAGCCGTATCTATTAACTAGCCTATGAATTAGCCTATTCACTAGAGCTAGATCTAGTAAGCGGTCTATTCGATGGACTAGTAAGCGGTTTATTATATGGACAATCTATAGACTAGTTTATGAACAAATCTGCGAATTAATCAATGAACTTTGACTATGTAGGTATGTGTTCTTGTCTATGGAGTAGTCTATCAACTGATCTATGGACCATCTGTATAACAATCTCGCTTCGATGTGGTGCTTTAGTTCTCTGTACTGTCATTAAATTCTGTTGACACGGAATCTCATGGCATGGTAGTAAACTGAAAAAAGCCTGCGTGACTAAGGGTTATCTACACCACCCCTAGTTCCTATTCCCGGTCTAATACCTTCCCCCATTATCATATTCCCCACATTTAAGGTTATGAAGATTAGTCGCTAACAGCACCCGTCCGGTACCACGACATGGGCCGGATATAATGCCTAGTGAAATCCATGTACGCCGTCACTGCATGGATCGTCCTTCCCCTCACGCGCCACTCGTGGCACTATAATATGGAGAAAATACACAAAATAAACACCAACGACAACGCAAAATCGATGATATAGGCTTTTCATCGGAAGATGACCATCTGGCCTCTAGCCAAGAGAGACTGTGGTCAGTAAGTCAGGTTCGAATACCCTCTAAAAGTTCTTAAATCAAGATATGTCAAGGCAATATTCATTCTTGAAAAGATTGCCAAGAATGCCGCAAACCGCATGAACGCAACGAAGAAGATCGCATTAAGTATGAAGCTATGGTAGACGTGTAGCAGAAGTTTATGGATATAAAGCAGCAGCTGCAGATGAAAGGTCCAAACGGAACCGATCTCAGACCGATGTAGGTGGATCGTCTAAAAGGAGGAAGGTTGCAGATAGCAAAACCACTCCAGGGTCTGCAGCATCCACAATCACAGCCTGGAGATCACTGGTAAACGACAACGACTGAGTCATTAATCCTGTAGTAGCAGAATGGGGCGCTGTTGAATTTAAAAACTGACCTAGATGGTTATGGCACACCTAATGGCCAGTAGGGGCAACACAGCACCTCGTTTTGACTCCGATGCGATACATCGGAGATACAGGATGATCAAATATATGGACATGTTTTCAAAGGACTTCCTCAGCAAATGCATCGCCATGATTAGTGACGCATGGGAAGGCTTAAGCTGATCCCCGCTGAGGAAATTCCGATGAGACCTCAGGCACGCATCTGGTTACCGAAAGTAACCTCGGAGACACATAAGATGTTGGAATGCCTGAAGCGTCAGAATCCCAACATTCACATAGATGATTGGTCCATCACCCGTGCCAAGCAAGGCGACCGCCACACATGTCTTACCCTTGCAGTCACATAATCGGGTTCTGTTGAACTCAAGAAAGCAGGTTACAGGCTCTTCTTCGGGATCAGGGAAGCTATAGTAAAGGTGTTGCGTCCGGGAAAATCTGAGGCGGTGATGCAAATAAAGTGGAAGCTACCAACTCTCTGTTCAACGAGATGAATCTCTCAGAACCCCCTCCTTTAAATCCTGACAATGGCGCTAAGGGTAGTGCAAATTAATCGGCAGCATTCAAAATGTGCTAAAGATAACCTACGGATATTCCTCGCCGAGGAAGACCCCGACATTGGCCTGATTCAAGAACCTTGGGACTCGGACTCTGAAGTCAAAGGGTTCCCACATACAATATTATACATATAAGAAGTTATGGTAACTCTCTGGAGTAGTCTATGAACTGGTCTATAGCTAGCCTATAGACCATTTCATTAGAAATTCTATGGTCTAGTTTATGGGCTATTATATGGAATAGTCTGTTAACTGTTCTATGGACTAGTCATAGAACAGTTGTCGATTGACAAGCCTTTGATTAGGTCTACTGACTAGATTAGGGATTAGTAACTGGCCTAGTCTATGAATTAATCTATGGGCTAGTGCATTGACTAATATATGTTCTAGTCTATGCAGTTGTTATGAACTGGCCTAGTCTGTGGGCTAGTCTCTGAACTAATCTTTTGACTAGTCAGTTTGCTATGAATATTTTTAGAGAATTTCAGCACTCTAACTGCTATTGTTTTGCGTACAACGGACATAGGCGAATCGTCAAAGAACTTAATTTGAATATATGTATGTTTCACCCGTTAATAAAGTTCTAAGTGTTTGCAAAAGAACAATATAAGTACATTTTCTAGTTTCTTTTTTATCCAATATATGATAGTGATGACATGAATACATTTTTTAACCCAAAAAAAAAATCGCAGAAAAAAAATTACAGCTCTAAGCTTGAATGAAAATTGCTTATTTAAGTAAATGAAAATTTATTGGTTATTTATTTTTTATATTCCACTAGTATAATTACAATAAAAATAAAGAAAACTCTTTTGTTTTCGGGAAAATCGTTTAACAATAGAAGTCTTTTTTTTTTGCTAGAGAATTTCTAATTTTGCTTGTAAAATACTGATTTTAATTGATGTTAACACACAATGTTTTCTATGAGAATGGGTATGTGTTGTGTATTACTATGGTTACGGGAAGATATACTATGTTGGCTGCAAAAATAAATAGCAATCCATGATTATTTGTAGCTGTAGCATTTTGTGAAGTCGGTTTGTTCCAGTAAAAGAAGACTTTTTTTTTTAGTATTTATGTTAAAGTTCATGGAGTTTCTAAACAAACTTTGTTTACAAATATTTTCAGTGTTAGTTTTTTATTTACATGAAAATCAGTGAACTAAAGGTATGGATTTATAAAGTAAAAGTTTTATTAAAATTTCGAAATTTATAAATAAATAGGAATTTAAGACATTTGTTTCCATCCTCTTACAACAAAAACTTTTTATACATGCTTAAAATAAACATTTAATTCCTTTAAACTCCTGCGCTACTACTGTTTGATGTTGCATTGTGTTTAGTGTCATGTTAAACGATCATGTTTGCTACTGTTAAAGTGGAAAAGTCAACAAAAATTAATAGACAAAATGTAACTAAACATTGTTGAACTTTGATAGAGTATAGTTAATGTGTGTGTGTGTATGTATGTAGTGAATAACAGCTAAGGGTATTTTGTATAAAAAACCATTAACATGTGTGAAGATAAGAAAAAACGGCAAGTAACTTGGAATAAGTTTTCTTTTCTAAAGGTGGCCATCACTGTGATGTAAAGTGCAGCAGGTTTTATTTAACAAATTTGTATGCAATTGAAGATTTCAAAATTAACTACAAATTATTTGATGGACTTTTAGATACATAAAATTATAAAATTTCTTTGCATAGTTAGGAATACAATATACAAATTAAAACTTTTAACAACGAAAGAGGAAACATTTACTATATTCCCAGCAAAAACTTAGTAATGATTTACTCAACAACATAATTTTCACAGAACACTTCATAAACATAAACAATTTCAAAACGTTTGATAGCGTAAGGCCCTGAAAGTTGATTTTAGGATTAGGGTTAGGGGATGTAACTACATTAAATCCGAAGAAATCCACCTAGGCCACTATCGGGCCTATTGTGCCCTATTTTAATGGAAAACAACAAAAACCTTATATAGTATTCATAGAATGTATTATCGTACGATGCTCAGAAACTCAGAAACCCATGTTCGTAAGGGTTGTTATATCCGGAATAATATCTCTCCCAAGATATTTGGATCTAAATTCGGCGAAAGCCTGGCCATGGCGAATAAAGTGCTCCAGGGTTTCACTGTCCTCTCTACATGCTGTACATTCGTCTAAATCTGTACTCCAATTATGTATTGCTGTGCCCATAATCCTGTGTTTTCGCTCAGAACACTTTGCTCATTTTGAGGAGGCTCCTAGTCCTGCTCCCGTAAGGGTTTCTCTAAGTCATATTTTTAATTCTGTCCTAGTTGCATTAAATGGTTTTGCGTTCGTCAGGTTAACATCCTTCTTTTTAAAGATTTCACATTCGCTCGTTCCTTACCCCAGGGTGAGTATTCGGTTAGGGCTTTTTATACCCTACACCACTTTAGTGGCACAAACCCAATTAAGCTATGTCCGTCCGTCCGTCCGTCTGGCTGGCTGTCCATGTAAACCTTGTGCGTAAGGTACAGGTCGCAATTTTCAAGATAATTGGATGAAATTTGACCCAAGGACAAAACCTATTGAAAATGGTTAAAATCGTTCCATTATTTCACCTAGCCCCCATAGAACAGAACCCCCCGAAAAGGGCTTCTGAGCTCATAATTATGCTAAATATACAGGTATATCAATAAAATGCGGCACAACTAAGTTTTATAGAAGTTTTGATGACCCTGCCAAATTTCATAAAGATCGGGCCCCATTTGACCCTAGCTCCCATACAAAGTCCTCTTCAGAAAATTACTTGAATGTCCAAAATTAACTTGAAAACACAAATATCGCGATGAAATTCAGCACAATAAAATATTCTATAAATATAAATATATTCACAAAGTTTTATCTGGCTTGGTCCATATTTGCCCCTAGCCCCTCTTTCAGAAAATTAGTTTTTCATCCATAAATTGCTTAAATGTATCGGAAGAAGATAAATGCTTTATTATGAAAAATAAATCACATTTAATATTCATAACTGGTGTAGGGTATCATATGGTCGGCCACGCCCGACTATACTTTCTTAATTGTTTACAATTCAATACGGTCTTAGGCTGATGTCAGAGTGAGCGCTACAAGCAATGCGAAGCTTTGCGATACAAACCTTTCCTTTTGTTTTCCTATGTGTCATGTCAGAGTGAAAGCGATGCTTGATGCGAGAAAACACAAGCAAAAGTTTGTAGCGCAAAGTTTCGCATCGCTTGTAGCGCCCACTCTAACATCATCCTTAGATTTAACTTTATCATCTGATATCGGGCTAATTTCCATCTGGTTGCCGGTAAACATGTTAAGATCTGTGGGCGCTCATATATATTCTAATCCAATTTTCGCATTCACTTATTGCTAGAAACGGCAGTACAGGTCTCTTTCTGGATCCTTAATATAGATCCGCAGGCCCACTTTTTCCCCCAGTTTAGCAACATACGTGTAGCAACGGGTTCCTAAGGGTGTTTGTCCTAATGTTCCGCTTAACCAAGACATTCTATTTGCGATCAGTGTTTTAAAGTTTCCAACATATTCTGTGTCTAGTATACGACTGTCCGTCCGTTTGTCTGCCCGTCTATTTGTCAGTCGGTCCGTCCGTCTGTTTGTATGTCTTCTGTCTGTTTGTATGTCTATGTGTCTGTCTGTCTGTTGATCTGTATGTCTTTCTGTCTGTCCGTCTGTATGTCTTTCTGTCTGTCCGTCTGTTTGGATGTCTGTCTATCTGTCTGTTTGTATGTCCGTCTGTGTGTCTAGTATAGTTTTATATAATTTTAAATTATACTACCGATTTTCGTAATGATCGGACCTCATTTGACCCTAGCCCTTATAGAAAGTCTCTTTCAATATAATTTGGTATTTTATTATTTTATCTCAAAAATATGTATATGTGTATGGTTGATTTGTTTCAGTTGAAATTTTTCTACCCACACCGAACTATATATTTGAACAACTACATACATATGTACGTAATTTTGCCCATTTCTAGGTTTATAAGTACAACTATGACAGACAGTTGGATGAAAAATAAAAAACAACAGCAAACTTGTGAATTACACTTCATACTTCAGTCAGCATAGAGATTTTTGGAGTAAAACACTAAAACCAGTAAACAAATTTGCAGTATTTGCTTTGGTTTGGTTTATATGGTTTTGTCTGGTTGGTGTGTTTTATATATTTTGGCTTCGAATTTTATATTTTTCTTCTTGTACATTTATGGAGTTATATTATTTACCACAAACAGTGGAAAACAAAACAAGTAGTAATAAGAAAAGCAAGGCCAAGCAAAGATCTAGTAAGACAAATAAATCGACCACTTTTGTCTTCCACTGTAATAAAACATATACAAACTATTTTTATATGTGAATTATTTTTTTAACTTAACTCTCGTCATTCAACCCACCCACCACCGCATGTGGTGTTTTTGGCCAAAAAATTATCTTTTTAAACTTCACATGAAATCAAATATCACAGTTCAAGTGCAGTTTTGTTGTTAAAATCAACCAAAAAACAGTATAAAACAAAAATAACTAAATAATTAAAATTAAATAAAAACTCATACAATAAAAAAAATACAAAAACCGAATAACTAAAATGTTAAATAATTCATTTATTGATATTTCATTACAAACAAATAAACACACGAATGTCTAACAAAAATCAAACAAAAAACTGACATTTGAGGCATAGTTTTCATTTCGATAGCGAAATGAGAAAAAAAATCAAAACGAATTTTCATCTCTTAATATATGTATGTGTGCAAGTATGTGATTGTTATTAAATAGTAAAAAAAGAATACAATTTTCAAACCACACTTTGAAACACCTTAACGTTTTCATATCGATTACATACAAATTAACAGCAAGCAGCGTAATACGAGTTGCAACTTATTACACGTTTTCAAATTGTACATAAATTGGAAAAAATAAAAATTACAACAACTAAACATAGAAATATAGGTGGAAAATATAGTATTTTGTTAAATCATTGACAGTTTCTCATGCCAATTGAAATACAGGTTCATAATTTTTTTTTCCCCCACTTTTCTCTTATTTTTTTTGTAATTTATGTTTATTGATTATAAATATAGATTATTTCCATAGACTTGTAATGTGGTGATAATTAATTGATGGATGGTTTTTTAAAAATATTAATGGTGTTGAATTTATTTTAAATAAATTTGTAAATATTCATGTGATACTTTAAACTAATTAATTTTCAAAAGCAAAAATTAATAGGTAGTTGGTTGTTAAGGGCCATAATTTGAATTTGAAGAACTAAGGTAAAGGCAATATAGAAGTAGAATATACTGCATGGAAGTACCAAAAGAGATGTCTATTTTTTCTGATTCGAACTTCACTACTTCTGGAGTCCTGTTCAAGAAGTAATTTTTATGTCTTTTATGTCATACACCGCAGTTATAGTGGTGAAGTTTCGCTAGATAGTAGATAGGGACACGAATGTCGAGTGCTTAACGTGAACATGTACCTTGTAACTAACTAACTAACTAACAAACAAACAAACAAACAAACAAACAAACGAACGAACTAACGAACGAACGAAAGAACGAACGAACGAACGAACGAACTGCAGAACGAACGAACGAACGAAAACGAACGCGAACGAACGAACGAACGAACGAACGAACGAACGAACGAACGAACGAACGAACGAACGAACGAACGAACGAACAGAACGAACGAACGAACGAACGAACGAACGAACGAAACGAACGAACGAACGAACGAACGAACGAAACGAACGAACGAACGAACGAACGAACGAACGAACGAACGAATCGAACGAACGAACGAACGAACGAACGAACGAACGAACGAACGAAACGAACGAACGAACGAACGAACGAACGAACGAACGAACTAACGAAACGAACGAACGAACGAACGAACGAACGAACGAACGAACGAACGAACGAACGAACGAACGAACGAACGAACGAACGAACGAACGAACGAAACGAACGAACGAACGAAACGAACGAACGAACTGAACGAACGACGAACGAACGAACGAAGAACGAACGAACGAACGAACGAACGAACGAACGAACGAACGAACGAACGAACGAACGAACGAAACGAACGAACGAACGAACGAACGAACGAAACGAACGAACGAACGAACGAACGAACGAACGAACGAACGAACGAACGAACGAACGAACGAACGAACGAACGAACGAACGAACGAAACGAACGAACGAACGAACGAACGAACGAACGAACGAACGAACAACGAACGAACGAACGAACGAACGAACGAACGAACGAACGAACGAACGAACGAACGAACGAACGAACGAACGAACGAACGAACGAACGAACGAACGAACGAACGAAACGAACGAACGAACGAACGAACGAACGAACGAACGAACGAACGAACGAACGAACGAACGAACGAACGAACGAACGAACGAACGAACGAACGAACGAACGAACGAACGAACGAACGAACGAACGAACGAACGAACGAACCGAACGAACGAACGAACGAACGAACGAACGAACGAACGAACTACGAACGAACTAACTAACTAACTAACTAACTGAACGAACGACTAACTAACGAACGAACGAAACGAAACTAAACTAACGAACTAACTAACTAACTAACGAACTAACTAACGAACTAACTAACTAACTAACTAACTAACTAACTAACTAACTAACGTAACTAACTAACTAACTAACTAACTAACGAACTAACTAACTAACTAACTAACTAACTAACTAACTAACTAACTAACTAACTAAACT